>NC_090650.1:69102053-69402053 GCF_040937935.1 Hyperolius riggenbachi | reverse complement strand
TAGTTGTCCCCAGTGTAGGTAATATAGTTGCCCCCAGTGTAGGTAATATAGTTGCCCCCAGTGTAGGTATAATAGTTGCCCCCAGTGTAGGTAATATAGTTGCCCCCAGTGTAGGTATAATAGTTGCCCCCAGAATAGTTAGTATAGTTACCCCCAGAATAGTTAGTATAGTTACCCCCAGAATAGATAGCTAGTATAGTTGCCCCCAGTTTAGGTAATATAGTTGCCCCCAGTGTAGGTAATATAGTTGCCCCCAGAATAGCTATTATGGTTGCCCCCAGAATAGCTAGTATGGTTACCCCCAGAATAGCTAGTATGGTTACCCCCAGAATAGCTAGTATAGTTGCCCCCAGTGTAGGTAATATAGTTGCCCCCAGTTTAGGTAATATAGTTGCCCCCAGTGTAGGTAATATAGTTGCCCCCAGAATAGCTAGTATAGTTACCCCCAAAATAGCTAGTATAGTTGCCCCCAGTTTAGGTAATATAGTTGCCCCCAGTGTAGGTAATATAGTTGCCCCCAGTGTAGGTAATATAGTTGCCCCCAGAATAGCTAGTATAGTTACCCCCAGAATAGCTAGTATAGTTGCCCCCAGTGTAGGTAATATAGTTGCCCCCAGAGTAGGTAATATAGTTGCCCCCAGTGTAGGTAATATAGTTGCCCCCAGAGTAGGTAATATAGTTGCCCCCAGTGTAGGTAATATGGTTGCCCCCAGTGTAGGTAATATAGTTGCCCCCAGTGTAGGTAATATGGTTGCCCCCAGTGTAGGTAATATAGTTGCGCCCAGTGTAGGTAATATAGTTGCCCCCAGTGTAGGTAATATGGTTGCTCCCAGTGTAGGTAATATAGTTGCCCCCAGAGTAGGTAATATAGTTGCCCCCAGAATAGCTAGTAAAGTTGCCCCCAGAATAGCTAGTAAAGTTGCCCCCGGTATGGGGGAAGCTTGGAAGGAGGGGTGGCAGGGAGGGGGGCCGGACCCCCCACCTCCCTCACCTAGGTCCCCTCCTTCTGGCGCTTCCCCTTCTAATTAGCAGCAGCGGGCAGGAGCGGGCAGAGAGGACTTACCTGCTCCTGGCGATGGCACACAGCGTCATCCTCACGTGACGCTGCTCTCCGACTTCTCTGTCACTCACTGCGCTTCCGCCAATCAGGAAGCACAGTGGGCAGTGGAGAAGGCGGAGACCAGCCTTACGTGACGATGACGCTGTGCGCCATCGCCTGGAACGCAGGAAGGAGGTGAGTAAGTCCTCTCCGCCTGCTCCTGCCCGGTCGCTGCTACTAATTAGGAGGGGGAAGCGCCAGAAGGAGGGGACCCAGGTGAGGGAGGTGGGGGATCCGGACCCCGTCGCTTTCCCTGCCACCCCTCCATTCTGTGTTGCGTCCCCCCTCCTGTCCGGCACAGGCCTCTATGGGAGGCCTTGATGACACCCCCTGGGGCGCCCGACACCCGGTGCGGGGCTCACCATGCCGCCCTATTGTAGGAACGCCACTGATATACAGTATTGCTTTAGGCATGGAGGAGAGGCTATAATTAGGACTGGGCAAGGAACATGGGCATGGGAGGGGTTCATGTAAAGCACAGGGCTTTAGTGAAATAGTTTGAAATTTCACAATGTCAGCTGAAGATATTACAAGTAACACAATTAAGCACAAAGCAGGGGTGTAACTAGAGGGGAACAGGCCCTGCAACCACAGCTCTTGGCCCCCCTGGCCCAGAGCTGTGGAAGGCTCCAACTACTAACCTTCCCTTCCTCTGATACAGGGGACTATACTTAAAGAAAACCTGAACTGAAAATTAAAAGTCCAAATAATCATACACAGGTCTTACCTCCTGTGTAGTCTACTCCTCAATATCTTTCTCCTCTCCTGCATCCTGTTTGTTCACTGTGATCAAGGGAATTTTCCGTCCTCCATTTTGAAAATAGCCACTACCCATAACAGCTTTCTGGTCAGCACACAGTTAAACTCTAACATCGCCCACTTGAGCCATAGGGAAACATGGACATTTACCTGATACATCAGTTTTCCTCTCAGCTATAACTGACAGCAACTGAAATTTTACTGACAGCAACTGATATATTTCAGATCTGACAAAATATTGTCAGAACTGGAAGGGATTATTGTCAGAAGAAAATGGTGAGCTTCTGAAAGGAACTGATGGCAAGGTAACTATGCAATGTTCATTTGAAGTTATATGGCCATATTTAACAATTCCATCTAGTATGGGATGGGTGGAAGGATAGGACATGATTCTCCCCAACTTACTGTCAATAATGTATTTTGGTTTGTACCACAAATGTGTGCACTATTTCTATCCTTAATTGTGAATGCACTCACATGTTGGTTGTACACTTTCCCTTCCAGTCCTGACTCATCAAAATGTATTGAATAAGTTGTTACGTTTTTTTTTCCTCCTTTTTCTTTTTTTTTAGTTTCAAAGACTTTTTAATTAAAGGGAATCTGAAGTGAAAATAAACGTATAAAATAATGAATTGTACGTGTAGTACAGCTAAGAAATGGATCATTAGCAGCAAAGAAACAAGTCATATATTGTTTCCAGTACAGGAAGAGTTAAGAAACTTCAGTTGTTATCTATGCAAAAGGGCTTCTCTGAGCTCCACGACCAAATTGGTCGCTGATTTCTGGAGCACTATAGATCAAAGAAACAGTGACAGACAGCTTCAGATAAGGGTCAATGAGAAGAGAAGTTCAAAGGTTCATTAGCTCTGCAAACCACACTGTATTTTAAACTATGAGACAGAGCAAACTGCAAATATGACAATATGATACAATGCTATAAAAAAACGCTATATAACTGAAAATAAAAGTATCAGACTAATTTCTTTGCTACTAATGTTCTATTCCTTATCCATACTACACATACAATTCATTACATCATAAGTTTTTTTTCCGCTTTTAATGTCACTTTAAAGAGACTCTGTAACAAAATGTTCGTCCTCCGCCATAGGAGAGTCTATTAGGGATAATTTGTGCACAACTTATGCTGAAGCTAACGCCCCCCTTTACTGTACCTGTTTTGAATGCAAGGTGTGTAATCTGCCCGTTATTCGAGCTCTGCATACTTGTGCAGGTAGTCAATTCAGGTGCAGCGTCTGATTGGAAGCGCTGCCATTTCCTTCTGCTGTATAAAATTTAAGTATACTTCAGGCTAGCTGCCTCCAGGGGTGTCAGCTTGCATTCAAATTTTAGAATTTAGATTAGTGTTAGCACAGAATTTGCATCGGATTTGTATTCAAGGTGTGTATTTAGCCCCAAGGGGCTGGGCATCTCTGGAGCTTTCACTTCACTTGCAGCCTGTGAGCGCTGCCCATTGCTTGCTGTCTTTTGAACAAATGTGTATACCATTTATGGCTAGCTGCACCAGGTAAGGATTATGTTTTTAATTTTAGACTAGCTAGGGTTCACTGTTGGATATGTTTCACTGTTGAATATGCTTCACTGTTACAATAGTTTGAGGTTTTAATCCTTTTTTTGGACAATTTTCACTGTTTGAACATGCTTCACTTTTTGATATGTTTCACTGCTAGATTAGTGGTTAGTTTCTCTCCTGTGGGGGCACGTCACCGCTGTAGGAGAGTCTATTAGGGATAATTTGTGCACAACTTATGCTGAAGCTAACGCCCCCCTTTACTGTACCTGTTTTGAATGCAAGGTGTGTAATCTGCCCGTTATTTGAGCTCTGCATACTTGTGCAGGTAGTCAATTCAGGTGCAGCGTCTGATTGGAAGCGCTGCCATTTCCTTCTGCTGTACAAAATTTTCATCCTTATTTCTTCTATCCTATAAGTTCCTATATCTGTTCTAATGTGGTCTGTCCCACTGCAGCCTTTCCTAGTTGCACATTTGCTGTATTATCACTGTTATATGATCTAATCTTCTTTCCTTTGACGGCTTTGTCAGGCTCAGGCACTCAGGCAGGAATGAGCTGCTCTGCTTGTGATAGTTAGAAGCTATACACACCCTCTCCACGCCCCCTGCAGGCTCTGTATGAGTCACAGACTGAGCTTCTCTCAGCCTATCACATGCTGGTTAGCAGCCATGTTTTTTGTTTGCAAACACTGCCTGAAACTGGCAATTACAAGCTAGGATTGCAGCAGGGAGTGGCAGAAACAGCACAGAGGGGCCCAGGAGAACATAATGAATAGTATGGTATGCTTTTTATTGCAAGAATTTTAGAGTACAGATTCTCTTTAACCTCCCCAGCGGTAGGCCCGAGCTACGCAGGGGATCACATGGAGGATTTTTTGTAGCAAAATGTGTTTTATATCTGTTAGCTAGCACTTAGCTAGCTAACTATGTTCCCCGAGTGCCTCCGCTCACCACCGATCCCCCCCCGTAATACTTACCCCCAGGGATCCCGTGATGGCGCAGCCTCCCAATCAGCTCCAGGCCTCGCTATGGCGGCGATCGGGACTGCGGATGATGAGTGAAGCTCAATGGGAAGCTGCAGCTCTCGCGGGATCGCGGTGGGGTACGTATTGCCGGCGGCGATCGGGGATGGCCAAATGGTGAGGCGGGGCTTGGGGAACATAGTTAGCTAGCTAAGTGCAAGCTAACCAATATAAAACACAGCCTCTGCAACTGCGTACCGCCAGGGAGGTTAAGGAAATTGTCACAAACAAAATACACAAACTGATTTCAAAAATGCAACAACATATGCCTATCAGGGAAAGTCTAAGATGAGATATAAAAATTAACCTTTATTGAAGCATTAAAAGATTCAGGCGAAACGGCTGTAAGAATGCCAAATGCTACATTTAAATGTGAGCTAGGCAGGTCTCGCTTATTTATGCAGGGATCCTGTCAGTTGATTTCAACTGACTTCATGTATTATTTTTTCCCTGGTGCTCAGTGCCCTTTAAATAAATACTTAAATAAGGCTGGTTTCACAGTGGGACGTTACAGGCGCACGTTAGAGCAGCCTGTAACGCAGCCCACCGCACAGCAATGAAAAATCAATGGGCTGTTCACAGTGCCCACGTTGCGTTACATAGTAACGCTGCGCCACCAGACAACGTACTGCATGCAGTACTTTGTTAGACTGCTTGCACATGCTCAGTAACGTTGGGGAGGAGCGGAGAGCGGCCAGGCACATGGCTAATTAATATTCACTGCACTCAGTGACGTGCAGTGTTTACTTCCTGGAGCGGCCGCTCTGTGCAGCGATTGGCCCGGCGGGACCACGTGATGCCGCATGCGCACAAGAGTACGCATCACGGCATCATGGACGCCAGAGTGAGCTGCACAACGCGGCTCACTCTGACGTCCAAAGCAGGGAGCACCAGGCGTTGCGTTAGGGGCACGTTATGCGACCATAACGTCCCCTAAAACGCAACGTCCTGGTGTGAAACCAGCCTAAAGGTTATGTTTTATTTGTTAGTCTCATCTAAAGGTGGCCACACACGATACAATAAAATGATCCGATTTTACGGCAATTCGATAAAAACGATCATATCTCCCGAGAAAATCTAAAGCTTTTTTTTCATTCGACTGAATAATCCGATCGGATTTCCCATTTTCTTCAATTTATATCGATCCGGAATGCCAGATATTTTTCTTCAATCTTCCTGAAGATTGTATGGTGTGTGTTAGATTGTCAATTTATTAATATACACACCCTAGCAATTTTGTCAGTTTTGTGAGTTTCCAATCATTTTTTATAATAATTGGGGAAAAATTGAACATATGTGTGTGGTACATTGGTCATATTTTTGAAATGTTACAATCAGTCAGAAAAATTGATTGCAATTCTTAAATTGAACAGATATTTAAAAAATTCTATGGTGTGTGGCCACCTTTAGACTTTCCCTGATGAAAATATTTTGTTGCATCAACATTTTTGCTAAGAAGTCTAAACTCATTCTGTCTCTTGTCAGGTGAGGCCATAAAAACAAAAAACAAAAAAAGGATTGTGATTAGATGTAAGCAGTCACAGCACCTAGCTAGAAGAGAATGGCCAGATTGTGTTAACCACTTAAAGAGAAACTCCAACCTAGAATTGAACTTTATCCCAATCAGTAGCTGATACCCCCTTTTACATGAGAAATATAATGATTTTCACAAACAGACCATCAGGGGGCGCTGTATGACT
The DNA here is from genome assembly GCF_040937935.1 of Hyperolius riggenbachi. NCBI lineage: Eukaryota > Metazoa > Chordata > Amphibia > Anura > Hyperoliidae > Hyperolius > Hyperolius riggenbachi. The sequence goes on along the minus strand of NC_090650.1, from coordinate 69,395,944 downwards.
GATTTTGTGCTGAAACCCCTCCCACAAGAAGCTCTGAGTACCGCGGTACTCTGGGCAAACTGCCACAATGTAACAATGTTCACAGACAGGAATTAGCTGTTTACAGCTGTCTCTAACAGCCAAAACAGCTAGGAGCAGCTACATAACCTGCCCACAGTAAAAATGTCACCATGTAATAAATGTCAGAATGTAAATCGGGGAGAGGAAAGATTTTACCATGAGCAAACACTGACTAAATCATTTATACATAATTATGGTAAAAAATGAAGCACTTTTTTTTACTACATTATTTTCACTGGAGTTCCTCTTTAAGTATCAGCGCTCTCTGCCCCCTTAAGGACCAGAGACCGTTGGTACTGAAACGGCGGAACACCGGCAAATAACGACAAATCGCCGCACATACCCGCTGCAATCGCCTTCACCGAACCATGTCGGGAACCTGGGCCATCCACTCTGCCCTCTCTATGACGGCAGAGTTCCTGTGAGACTCTCAGGAGCCGCTTTTATTGGCTCCTGACCCTGCCTATCAATGTAAGCCAATGGGAGCTGCTTACGTTGATAGACAGGGTCAGGATCCAATGAAATTGGCTCCTGACTCGCTCACAGGGCTCTGCCGTTATAGAGACAGGCAGAGCAAGTGAGCTGCAGCAGAGAGACAGCGGCAAAATTGTCAGGAGCAACGAAAGCGGCGAGAACGCGCAGCGTCGGTTTATTGAAATCTACGCCCTGGCAGCCAAATAGCTATCAAAACAGGGCATAGATTTCAATCAGCGTGGTCCTAAAGTAGTTAATGAAGATATTGGTATTTACAAACCTATATATGAAAGGAGGAAAGGCCCTCATTTATTTGACAAACTCTGGTGAAAATGGCTAAATCATTTTCAAATATTACGGGACAAGATTGTATTCATGGATCAGAAATGTGAGATCCTGTGGTAGTATGTGAGAAGGGCACTGGGTGGGGGGGTTGTTGCTGGAGTACCACTAGCCACACCCAACTATTGATGTTGATTGATCAACAACTACTGATGTTGAAAGAAACCCGAGGTAAGAGACATATGGAGGATGCCATATTTTTTTCCTTTTAATGAGAATCTGTAACAAAAAAAAAACGTACCTCGAGTGGAGGCAGCCACTAGATTCTAAAGAAGCTTCCCTCTTTCTCCTCAGTAGAGGGGTTGCAGTGCTGAGATCTCCTTGTCAACCACTTGTCGGCCTGCACACATGTGGAGTAGTGAATCTCCACTGGCGGAAATAGTCAGACTCTGTCGAGTCTGCTCTACTGCGTAGGCAGCGCAGGCGTATGTGCTTGCACAGTAGAGCTGACCCAATTAGGCTCAGCTATTTCCACTGGAGCCAGAGTAGAGAGCAGCTACTGGGAATGTGCGCAGTATCAACTGTAAATGTTATTGCCGCTTTGTGTCCTGAGGGAGCCAGCACTGGATCCAGATGGCTGAGCTAGATCGCGGTAGCCTCTTTAGGATCCAGAGGCTTCCCCGCTCACAACCTTGCTCCTCTTCAAGCACGAGCGCGGCCGTACTGTGCCTGTGCGAGCATGGCCGCTCCTGCGCAGGTATTCAGAACCGTTTGTGCATGAGCGGTTCCATACTACTTCACAGGTGCTTGTGCGGTTGCAGTGCGGCTGTGCTTGTACATGAAGAGCAGTACAGTCACAATGCGCAGATGGGTCCTAGGGAGTGCCAGCGATCCTCCAGAGGCTTCCCTCTCCTTAGGTAAGTATTTCACTTTTGACCCAAGGTTCATCTCAGGTACTTTTTAATCAATATCAATTGCATTGTTTAACCACTTCTCTACCTGGTCGTTTTCACAGTTCAACTCAGATCTAATTACTTTGGCAATAACTTTATCAATAATTATCACAGCTAAATGATCTATATATTGTTTTTTTTTTCAGGACAAATTAGGCTTTTTGTGGCTGTTATTTGTCTTTAGTGATTATCTTATTTTTTATGCTTATTAACCACTTAAGGACCAGGTTTGTATTGCTAGATCTGTGCTGCGTGGGCTCTCCAGCCCACAGCACAGATCAGGAACCACGCAGGGCGACCAGACTTCCCCCCTTTTTTCCCCACTAGGGGGATGTCCTGCTGGGGGGGTCTGATTGCCGCCGGCTATCTGCGTGTTGCGGGGGGGGGGGGGGGGGATCCTCAAAGCCCCCCTCCGCAGCGATATTGGGCCTCCCTCTCCTTCCCTCCCTCTTCTCTTCATTGTGGGCGGCGCAGGACGGATTGGATGGGCTTCAGCCTATCAGATGCCGGCGATCCTCGGCCAATCAGAGGCCGGGGATCGCCGATCTCCTTTACGGTACTGCTGCGCAGCAGCGCCATATGATGCAAACAGCGGGGATTTCTTCCCCGAGTGTTTACATTTAGCCTGTGAGCCACGATCGGAGGCTCGCAGGCGGTTCACGGAGACACCCTCGGTGAACTGACATGGAACGTTTCCATGTAAAACCACAAACGACCAGCCCCCGCCTATCGGCGTTAGGCGGTCGTTAAGTGGTTAAAAGTAATAAATAAGAAACTAAGGAAAAAAGTGAAAAAATACACAATTTATCAACTTATTTTCTTAAATTCAATTCTTCTGGCATTTCCAGCTTTACTTCCATATTTTTGATTTTTTTTTAATGTTTATATTAAATCCTGTTAAAAAGAGACTTAAAGTGAACTAGAGACGAAGCACATTATAACATTATTGGGAACATTAGAGAAAACCCCTTACCCTGCTCTCTGTTTCATTCTTCACTGCTCAGCCTGCCTGTAACAGCCCTGATAAAATTCCTGACTGAGCATTCAGTCTGGCTGTGGTCAGGAATCATTATGAGATAAACAGAGGAACACCAAGAGCCCCAATAGTGTAGTATGTATTGACAAAGGGGATAATGACAAAGAGTAATAGTTGTTATACTCACAAACATGGGTCGCCAATAGGCAACCACTGTAAAGGCAGGTGAGGAGATTATCCTGACCCCACTCGGGAATAAGAAGTCGCACTCTGTAGATAGTAGAAAAGGGTTGCAACCCTCCACCCAGGGTGGATACAATATTATATAGGAGAGAACAGAGGCGCCAAAAGGATAAAAGGGGTGTTAAAGGAGCTTAAAAGCCAAAAATTTGGTAATTAGAGGAGGCAGTGGTGGACTTACCTCCTCCAAGCAGACACAACACGACTGTACATTCAGTCTATTTATTAACGAACTCCAGATAAAACAAAGCAACGCCTTTCACGAGTCAGCGCCCGCTTCCTCAGGCAATAGAAAAAGGAGTTACAGCATCTAGCAAAACAAACAACACTCGGCGCCTCTGGAATCATTAATGCTGAGTCATTATAGCAGAGCCAGAAGGGGGCAGGCTTGGGCTTGTAAAGACATCAGAGAAGACAGACTCAGCAATAATGATTCCTAAGCAAAGCCAGACTGAATGCTCAGTTGGGGATTTTATCAGGGCTGATAACAAGCAGACTGAGCAATGAAGAATGAAGCAGAGCGCAGGGTAGGTGTTTTCTCTAATGTTCCCACTGAGATATATGGTGAAATACATGAGGGTGCTTCGTCTCTCATTCTCTTTAAGGAGGAAAAATGAGTTTAACTTACCTGGGGCTTCTTGCAGCTCCCTGGAGGCATCCTGTGCCCACGACATCAGTCCAAGTCCCTCCAGCCAGCAGTGGTGACCTCCACAAGCCCCCTCACCACGCTCCCGATGCTGGGAGCATACTGCACATACGAAGAGCGCGCCCGGGGGAGAGCAATCAGGGTACTTGCAGCTCAAAGCTGTGCATGTGCAGTAGTCGCCATCTGGCAATGATTGGCCAGCTTTGCAGGAGTCGCTGTTGCTGGCCAGAGGGACTTGGACTGTCGTCATGGGCAGAGGATGCCTCCAGGGGCTGCAAGAAGCCCCAGGTAAGTTAAACTTGTTTTTCCCCCCTTAAAGTGAACCTCCAGACTAAAAATCTACTCAGCAGCACTGAAAAAGGTTGGTGTTTCTTTAACAGTTTCACGGCATCAGAAGTTTGTTTTTCTTATCAAAGCCTTATTATTAGCTGCACAGAAGCTAAGCTCCGCCCAATCAAAGAAAACTGCCTAGGTATTTTTCTCCTGATGCTGTGCAAAGCATGATGGGATTTCTGATGTTGTTGTTCTCGCTGCCTAGTAACCGGGAGGGGTGATCAGGACACAGGACAGTTGGAACTGTGTCTCATGCTCCCTGTCACCTCCTTTTAACCAAAAAGATGGCTGCCCTCATGAAATCACAAACATTTGCCTGTTCTTTTAAAACAGGGTGGGTAAGAGATTATATTACCTATCTATTTTAATGAACATAACTAATGTATCTTAATGACAGTATGTTTGTTTAGGCTGAAGTTCCTCTTTAAGCAAAACATGACACATACTGGTACTCATGCAAGCCACATGGCAGTACATTACAGTCTGTGAAGCCTAGGTACATCTGGTTTGTGTATGCACTGGATAAGTGAGTCACTCAGGGCAGATGTGCTCTCGCAGGAGTTTCATCATCTGCTCATCTCCTCTCCTGGATCTTCTGGGCATACTGTCAAATAATGACATCTGTCTCTATGCGATTCCTGAAACGTCAACTATTCTCTCTGCTGGGACTGTTCTGTTTATCCAGAAGATACTACAGATACTGTCATGTTATCTGCTTCATCTGCAACAGATAATTATATAGTGGCGGCTGATTTACAAGCACTGGGCCAAAAGTGCTTTCCTGCATCAACCAATTAGATTGCGGTAGTTCTATCAGGTGAAGTAACGTACCTGTACTACCTGGTTGCCATTGGTAACTGTCCATTTATTGCACAAAGCATATTTCAGGTTTTGAATTGATTTTGCTGCTGTAGGTCATATATGATGATTGGCAGCATTTTTTAAAGACACAATTCAGGGATTTTTTTTTAGAATTTATTTATGAGCAATGTATTTTTAATTGCTGAAAACAACCTTGTCGTTCACAACAATAATGCGTCTCCTTACGCTGAGCTCCCATGCCTCATCACAGCAGAGCATCAAATAAACGGAGCAGGTAGTCTTAACGCCCGGCGCTTAGCGCCAAGAGCCGACGCTGAGTGCCGTCATAGCAGCAATGCTATGATGCGCCCCACTTAAGAGTAATTCTTGGATCCAATGATCACCAGACCTCAAATTATTCCTCCCTCCGAGTTGCTACTGAGGGGGAATAGTATTAAATGCCACTGGGGAGTTTAGCGGCGGAAGGGAGAGCCGTCATTCGGCTTGCCCTGCGCCCAACTCACCCGTGGCAAGGGTATACGTATGCCACATAAACACCTGCAGTCACCCAGTGCTCAAAAACACATAACACTTGACCAAGATCACAAATGAGGGATATTGTGGTGAGCGTTTGAAATGCAGAATTACAATATTTATTGTTACAAGCAGTTGAATATGAGCACAGAGATATTGATACTCACATTGTCCTGAATAACAAAACAATTGCACACAAGTGCAATAGGTTTGGGTGAAATCAGAGTAAAGTCTACTCTCCAATTCCCAACTGGTTTTGGCATTACGCCATCCTCATCAGTACCCCTTGAGTAGGGGGCAATGTCGAAACCAGTTGGCAACTATCCCTCATTTGTGGTGTTGGTCACCTTGTATGTGTTTTTGAGCACTGGGTGGTTGCAGGTGTTTATGTGATGCTCTGCCACGGTGAGGCATAGAAGCTCAGCATAATGAGATGGCATTATTGTTGCTGTGAGTACCGAGGTTGTTTTAGGAAGTAGAGTTGGGCCGAACCTCCGATTTTCGGTTCGCGAACCCTGTTCGCGAACCTCCGCGAAAGGTTCGGTTCGCGAAAAAGTTCGCGAACCGCAATAGACTTCAATGGGGAGGCGAACTTTCAAAGTTTTAAAAAATTCTATACACTGCAAAAATGATAGAAAACATGTTTCAAAAGCTCTAATGCCTGGAGTCACACCTAATTGAGTGAAATACACTTCACTGCTCGAGGACCCACCCTCCCTCCCTCCTCCAAGCAAGGTCCTTTATACCATTTGCCTACCTACACTAATTAGTTATGAAACAGCTGCTACACACTCTGCTAGGGAGTTTTTACTCTCCCTCCAACCCTCCAACCCTCCAACCCTCCAACCCTCCAACCCTCCAACCCTCCAACCCTCCAACCCTCCAACCCTCCAACCCTCCAACCCTCCAACCCTCCAACCCTTCAACCCTCCAACCCTTCAACCCTCCAACCCTCCAACCCTCCAACCCTTCAACCCTCCAACCCTTCAACCCTCCAACCCTTCAACCTTCCAACCCTCCAACCCTTCAACCCTCCAACCCTCCAACCCTTCAACCCTCCAACCCTTCAACCCTCCAACCCTTCAACCCTCCAACCCTTCAACCCTCCAACCCTCCAACCCTCCAACCCTCCAACCCTCCAACCCTCCAACCCTCCAACCCTCCAACCCTTCAACCCTCCAACCCTCCAACCCTCCAACCCTTCAACCCTTCAACCCTTCAACCTATTCCCTCCTCCCTCCGGGAGGAGGGTGTCTTCTGGCAGGGAATTATACTTTTTTAAAAGCCAGTATATATCATACCATAGCTGGGAATCGAACCCAGATCACACTGCATGGTGGACACGTCAGTGCATCACCCTAAGCACTGTACCACTACAGTAGTAAGTGAAGCTACCGTAAAATGTACCATTAATGCTCAATGCAATAGAACCATTAGGTTGCTTAAAGGAGAACTGTAGTGAGAGGTATATGGAGGCTGCCATATTGATTTCCTTTTAAGCTATACCAGTTGCCTGGCAGCCCTGCTGATCTATTTGGCTGCAGTAATAATAATAATTATAATCCAAACATTTGTATAGCGCTTTTCTCCTGTCAGACTCAAAGCGCTCAAGAGCTGCAGCCACAGGGACGCACTCAAGAGGCCACCCTGCAGTGTTAGGGAGTCTTGCTTTGAACTCCTTACTGAATAGGTACTTGACCTAGCCAGGATTTGAACCCTGGTCTCCCATGTCAAAGGCAGAACCCTTAACCAGTACACTATCCAGCCACTGTCGTGTGAATCCCACCAGAAACAAGCATGCAGCTAATCTTGTCAGATCTTACAAAAATGTCAAACACCAGATCTGCTGCATGCTTGTTCAGGGTCTAGGGCTAAAAGTATTGGAGGCAGAGGATCTGCAGGATAGCCAGGTAACTGGTATTGCTTAAAAGGAAATCAATATGGTAGCCTCCATATACCTTTCACTACAGTTCTCCTTTAAAGGGAACCTTAACTGAGAGTGATATGGCTGTTTCCTGTAAACAATACCAGTTGCCTGGCAGTCCAGCTGATCTTTGTGACTGCAATAGTGGCTGAATCACACCCTGAAACAAGCATGCAGCTAATCCAGTCTGACTTCAGTCAGAGCACCTGATCTGCATGCTTGTTCAGGGGCTGTGGCTAAAAGTATTAGAGACACAGGATCAGCAGGCAATTCAGGCAACTGGTATTATTTTAAAAGGAAAAATCCATATCCTTCTCCGTTTAGGTTCCCTTTAAGGATTTGTAGCATAAAAGCCAACTCACATTGGCTGGGATTCGAACCTGGGTCTCTCTGTATGGTGGACAAGCACACTATCCACTATACCAACTGAAGCTGGCCTGAAAATGCTGGCCTGAAAATGGAGGGAGGTGGGAGGTGGGAGGAGGGAGGAGGGAGGTGGGAGGAGGGAGGAGGGAGGTGGGAGGAGGGAGGAGGGAGGAGGGAGGAGGGAGGAGGGAGGAGGGAGGTGGGAGGAGGGAGGTGGGAGGAGGGAGGAGGGAGGTGGGAGGAGGGAGGAGGGAGGAGGGAGGAGGGAGGAGGGAGGTGGGAGGAGGGAGGAGGGAGGTGGGAGGAGGGAGGAGGGAGGAGGGAGGAGGGAGGAGGGAGGAGGGAGGTGGGAGGTGGGAGGAGGGAGGAGGGAGGTGGGAGGAGGGAGGAGGGAGGAGGGAGGTGGGAGGAGGGAGGTGGGAGGAGGGAGGTGGGAGGAGGGAGGAGGGAGGTGGGAGGTGGGAGGAGGGAGGTGGGAGGTGGGAGGAGGGAGGTGGGAGGAGGGAGGAGGGAGGAGGGAGGTGGGAGGAGGGAGGTGGGAGGTGGGAGGTGGGAGGTGGGAGGAGGGAGGTGGGAGGTGGGAGGAGGGAGGTGGAGGTGGGAGGAGGGAGGAGGGAGGTGGGAGGTGGGAGGTGGGAGGAGGGAGGTGGGAGGAGGGAGGAGGGAGGAGGGAGGTGGGAGGAGGGAGGGAGGAGGGAGGTGGGAGGTGGGAGGAGGGAGGAGGGAGGTGGGAGGTGGGAGGAGGGAGGAGGGAGGTGGGAGGTGGGAGGAGGGAGGTGGGAGGTGGGAGGAGGGAGGTGGGAGGTGGGAGGAGGGAGGTGGGAGGAGGGAGGTGGGAGGTGGGAGGAGGGAGGAGGGAGGAGGGAGGAGGGAGGTGGGAGGAGGGAGGTGGGAGGTGGGAGGAGGGAGGAGGGAGGTGGGAGGTGGGAGGTGGGAGGTGGGAGGAGGGAGGAGGGAGGAGGGAGGTGGGAGGAGGGAGGAGGGAGGTGGGAGGTGGGAGGTGGGAGGAGGGAGGAGGGAGGAGGGAGGAGGGAGGTGGGAGGTGGGAGGAGGGAGGTGGGAGGTGGGAGGTGGGAGGTGGGAGGAGGGAGGTGGGAGGTGGGAGGAGGGAGGAGGGAGGTGGGAGGTGGGAGGAGGGAGGAGGGAGGAGGGAGGTGGAGGAGGGAGGAGGGAGGAGGGAGGAGGGAGGAGGGAGGTGGGAGGTGGGAGGTGGGAGGAGGGAGGTGGGAGGTGGGAGGTGGGAGGAGGGAGGAGGGAGGTGGGAGGAGGGAGGCCAATTAAAATCTCACTAGCAGAGAGTGTAGCAGCTGTCCCATAACTAATTAGTGTAGGCAGACAACTGAGTCAAATGGTATAAAGGACCTAGCTTGGAGGAAGGGTAGGCGGGTCCTCAAGCAGTGTGTTTGACCATAACATGTCTGCTGACAGTGAAATGGAGGGTAAAAATTTTGTTTTTTGATGCAAACTGGGCGAAGTGAACTTCCGCAAACGTTCGCCTGCGGGAGGCGAACGCGAACCACCGAAGTTCGCCAGGAACCGTTCGCCGGCGAACCGTTCGGCCCAACTCTATTAGGAAGTTTGCATTGCCTATTTGTGGAATAGGATACCTCTGGCTGCAGCATAACATAATTCAGTGCAATAGGAGAGGAACACTTTTAATGCTTATAAAAAGTGTGTTTTCCAACGTCCATATTATCTTTAAATTACCAAGATTGTCCTCAGGGGATACCTTTGTTAAAGACTATGGACAACGTTCAGATCTGGATATCCCAATGTTCTCAGGAGCAGCCTCCAGTTGAGTGCTACTCTGCCAATCAGCTGTTGATTGGCGTGTTGTCCTCTCAGCTGTCAAAGCCAAGCTTGCTGGTGACAGGAAGTATGGGCGTCCCATAGCTGCCCATGTTCATCGCATTTCAGGAGGACTAAGTATAAAACACAGGAGTTAAATGAAACACTGCTGTTCTGTGCTGAATGTGTGTGTTCAAGTACTGAACCACGGGATGTCAAATTCAAACACTTATATTACCCGTCAGTAAGAAATACATGGGGCTAAGTTAAAAGTAAGAGAAATTCATTTTTACAATTATTTTGACGGGTATTTAAAAACAGAATTTAGATCAGTTACTAATTTTAATATTAAATCTGATTGTTTTATTGATTGCATCACAGTGCCCCTTTAATTGTTAGCAAAGATTCACCAGCTGTAAAAAGGCATTTAAAGAGGAACTCCAGTGAAAATAATGTAATAAAAAAAGTGCTTCATTTTTACAATAATTATGTATAAATGATTTAGTCAGTGTATGCCCATTGTAAAATATTTTAAATCCCTGATTTATATTTTGACATTTATTACATGGTGACATTTTTACTGTGGGCAGGTAATGTAGCTGCTGCTGGCTGTTTTGACAGTTGGAAACAGCTGTAAACAGCTATTTCCCACAATGCAACAAGGTTCACAGACAGGAAACTGCCAGAAGTACCTCGGTACTCAGAGCTTCTTGTGGGAGGGGTTTCACCACAATATCAGCCATACAGCGCCCCCTGATGGTCTGTTTGAGAAAAGGAATAGATTTCTCATGTAAAAAGGGGGTAACAGCTACTGATTGGGATAAAGTTAAATTCTTGGTCGGAGTTTCTCTTTAAGCATTCCAATAGTACTGTATATCTAGATGTTAACAGTCCTACCTGTATGAGTGAAAGGCTAATTGCGAAAGTTGATGGGGGAAATGAAAATTTGGATGTATTCCATTCACCAAACACAGTGCTGTTGCCATGGTTGCAAAGGAACCATAATTCAGCATGGCTATAATACGGTAATGAAACCGGGTTGCAGAGTGGGCTGTAATTTTAATTAAAAAAAACGTTGTGTATCAAACAAAAAATATAGCTACAGATTAAGTGGAAGATTCAGGAGAGCCTTCTTTGCATTCCACACATGGCTGGGCGAATCTGAGCAAGGCATTAGAGTTAACACAATAAAATGTAATGAAATATCCTGCATGTCTTGCCTGTTTGTAGCCTTTACATTCAACTATGAGGAATGGAGATTGGACCTGATGTTCAGATCACATTAAATTGAATCCACCATGTAGAAAGACATAAAATATTCATCTGTTAGTGTAGTATTTTTAGCAGCATCATAAACAGACGAGACATTTCTGTGACTGATGTTATGATAAGAGAAACTGCTGAAGTTTATCTGAAATGTGAAGTAAAATGCATTGCATTTGGAATGTAAAAGGATTTTTATGTTTCCTGCTATTTCTTTATTATTATTTAGTATTTATCTGGTGCTGACATCTTCCACCTCACTATAGTATATAGTCTTGTATCTTAGCTGTACCTCAGAGGAGTTCACAATCTACCCTAGCATAGTCATTAGTCCATTATAGTCTAGGGCCAATTTTAGGGGGAAACCTATTAAATTATCTGTGTTTTTGGGATGCAGGAGGAAAAAGGCATTTCTGGAGGAAACCCACGGAAACATGGGGAGAACACACAAACTCTGTGCAAATATCGCCCTGGCTGGGATTTGAGCTAGGGACCCAGCACTGCAAGGCGAGAGTATATCCACTACGCCACCATGCTGTATAGATTTGCACATACACATAGCACCTATAGTCTGTAGCATTCTTGGCCACTGGGCGATGGTTCCGGTGTTCCGGACATTAGCTCTTGCTGAGCGTTTCTGCTAGCGTTTCAATACTTTACATTGAAGCGCTAACGCTCCCAAAATGCTGCAGGTCCTGCGTTTGCGTTTCTGGGAAACGCAAACGCTCCTGTGGAAGTTGCCCCATCCATTAACATCAGCTGAGCGTTTTGGCAAAACGCTAGCGTATCGCAGCGCTGCCAAAATGCTCAAAAAAACGCTCTTGTGGGTTCCAGCCCTTAGAGAGTAATCCCTTGGCTACGGTCAATATGTATTGTTTCTATGGAGAGGGAAAGAGGAACAACAGTATGTCACACAAAGGGCCATATGCAATTCACTTTTTCACCTGAGTTTTCTCCTAGGTAAAATTTTCACAACTTGTAAATAAAATGCTTTTTTAACCACCTGCAAGCAAACAAATGCTCAAAATAATTTTGATAGTACTTTTTCACCAACTTTTTGGTACTTTTTCCATTGCAAATTGCTAAAACGTTATTAAAATCAAAGCTGAAAAAAATTCTCCTTGGAGAAAACTCAGGAGAAAAAATGAATTGCATATGGCCCAAAGTTTCTAGTGGGTACAATGGAGGGGAACAATGTGCTCATTTGTTGCTATATCCTGCATGCTACATGTGCTACTAAACAATGCCAAGTGAGTCCGATTCTTGGCCAAGATGGCCCCATACAGCTGCTTTATCTCATTTCCCTCTTGCGTGTGTGAGGCTTAAGATGGTCGTCAACAATGCTGCACTTTTATGTCCACTTTACGTTGATAAGTTCATTTGGGTAGCGACTGGAAAGTTGAGGCAGTTAGTTGAGTGCACAATGTGCCCACCTGTAGTTCAACTAGCAGACTTACTAGCTCATCGGCAAACATAGGCTATAGTGAGACTAGTCCAGCGTTTCTTAAGCCCGTCCTCATGACTCCCCAACGGTGCATGTTTTGCAGGCAACGTCACCTATGCAGAGGTGAGGTAATTAGTGTCTCAGCAACATGGATCCACCTAGCTGAGACACTAATTACCCCACCTGTGCATAGGGGAGGTTGCCTGCAAAACATGCACTGCTGTGGAGTCACAAGTAGAGGTTTGAGAAACACTGGACTAGACGGTCAGCAAGAACTTGATAGTTGATCGGCTATTACTTCAGTTGCTAGTTCGGCAGTTTGGGTGCCACGGAGATAGTGATAGGCATTAGGAGGGGAGGCTCATGAAAGGCATTATTATATATAATCAGCGCAGAATCCAAAAACAGAAGACAAAGTCTTCAACAAAGAATAAGAGCAGGCAAATCTCCACCACAGTAAAAGTTGGGGTCACGGCACAGCTTTGCAATCATGGATACCCAGAAAAAGGAAAGAGGCTTACCAGCTGGTAACAACCTACATTATAAGGTTGTATCAACGGTTTGGTAGGACATCGGAAACAACAGTCTGTCCAGGATCCACCAATTCAGCAATGATTCATCTCACAAATGGATGTCAGTAAATATCATTATAAAAAAAAAAAACTCAGTGTAAACCGTTTAATATAGAATTTTCATAGTAAAAAGAGCGGAAAAATAGCATAAAAACAACTTACATACGGGGTCCATGCAATGGGAACCCCGAGAAGGTTGCACGTGTGTATGGGTCAGCAGTATAGGACAGTATAAAGGTGCCACCTGTCTCCTTCCCGACTGGTTTCGCAAATTAGCGTCTTCAGGGGATTGACAGGCATTAGGAGGAAGGTTAGGTATTAGGAGGTGGGGTTACTGGGAGAATAAGGGGACGGGCAAGTCTATAGTATGACAAATGAAGCAAATGCCCACAATAATGTATAGAGCTAGTGAAAGGTCTTCTTTGATTATATCCCTCCATCTGGTGCAGCAGGATTTTTTCTTGGATTTCCTGCACAATAATGTATGTAAAGATTCTCAGTTATCCAGGACATGGTACATCCAGAGAAGAAATTTGGGGGTGCACTGGAACCTGTCAGGAATTTCCCAGGGGCCACAGACAAAATGGCAGATCTTGCACCCAGGTTTGTAGGTGCAGCATCCGACATGGCTGTGGGACTCTCAGCTGACGTCTGGCAAAGGGGCTATGGGCAAATGGCTTCTGAAGCCCAGCACTGGAGTCTATTTATGTCTGTAGTGCTGAGCTACAGCTGCCATGTTCCTGTAGCTCTGCTCTGCTTGTAAGCATAGCGCAGGAGATTTACAGCGAGAGCGGCAGCAGCAGTCACGTAGCTAGGAAGCCATGGGCCCCAGTGCAAGTTTAGCATCGGGCCCCTCAACCATGCTATAGATAACAATTGATGCAACACACCAAAACCAATCAAGGACAAACACCGTGTCACAGGTGCAAGAAGGGGATGGGAATCTGTATGTTAATGATCACTACTATTCAAATCAACTATAGAAGTGAATATTATCAGCACAGGACCAATAAAGAGCTAATACTGTGTTTGAGGGTTGGGCCCCTCGGGGCCCCTCTAGCCCAAGGGCCCCGATGCGGTCGCTACCTCTGCACCCCCTATTGCTACGCTTCTGAGCAGCAGTTCGAAGAGCAGCGTTGGAGAACTGGAGGAGTCACCTGCCAGGGGAATACTATGTTTAGGTGCCACCACTGACGCCAGGCATATTAGGAGGCACTACCTGGGGAGGGGGAAGAAAAAAAAATTAAAGGGGAGCTCTGTCTAATATATTTTATGGAGGATACGTTGGCTTATGTGTTTTTAAGGGGAGAAATGGCTAATTATGTATATTTCAGGGGGCAATCACTGTGACTGCCTAATTATGTGTTTTGTTTTTTTGTGTGAGGGAAATGCTACCAATTATCTATATTTCTAGGTTAACCACTAATTATGTTTCGGCTTAAAAAAACCATAGAGGGGTACGTAGGCTTGGGGATGACCCACAAAGGGGGAACATGCGCTGAAAAGGTTGAACAACTCTTCTAGACGTTCCCTTGTAAGTATAAGTGACAGTTTAATCAGGGAGAAGCAAATACCCAGAAGATAACTTCAAGTAAACCAGAGCTGAACCGAATTCAAAAAGTGATACTTACCCGTGGCTTCCTGCAGCCCCATAACATGTGTGAGTCTCTTGCCATCCTCCTGCGGTCTGCTGTTCAGCCGCGGTAATAGGCTCAGTTGCATCAGTCCGTGTCTACTGCGCATGCACGGGAGGTCTGCGCACGCGCAGAAGACCCAGACTGGACCCGCCGGAGCCAGGTACCAGGGCTGATCGTGGCTGTGTGCTGCAATTCACAGTACATGATTAATATGAGCGTTGCTATGGACATGCATGTTACACAAACACCGTACCATACATTACAGTATCAACACTCACAATACCCATGTACTATGGGTGGGGCTTATTGCATATTCACTGTACACAGTTGGCGGTAGTAATGTTAATACTGCCAGCAGGTAGTGCATCAACCCCAATGTCACACACTCACTTTACCGGTCAGTGGTTTCAAAGGGAACCTTAACTGTATAAAAAAAAAAAGTTTTACTTACCTGGGGCATCTACCAGCCCCCTGCAGCCATCCTGTGCCCTCGCAGTCACTCATGGCTCCTCTGGTCCCCTGCTGCCAGCTAGTTTCGTTTTTGCCGACTGGAAGTCGGCCGGCCGCCTAAAATTTTACGCATTACACCCGTGATGTGTAAAAATGTACTTGTTGATGTCTGCAATAGCTTCCTGCACCAGCAGGAATGCGTAAAAACATACGCATGGTGGCCGGCCGACTCCCAGTCAGCAAAGATGAAACTAGCTGGCAGCGGGGAACCAGAGGAGCCATGAGTGACTGCGAGGGCACAGGATGGCTGCAGGGGGCTGGTAGATGCCCAAGGTAAGTAAAACTCATTTTTTTACAGTTAAGGTTCCCTTTAAGTTTTACAGTGTTGTAAGTTATAAGATAATGGAGCGACCTGGCAGAAGGCAGTGAACTTTTGTGTATGTCAAATATTAAATTAGAGCACATATGTTCTCTGCGCCTGGAGCCACATCCCTTCCGAATAAAGTTACAGAGTTCAGGCCGGGATAAATAAATAAAGCAATAAAGTTCACAACCATCGATGCCTTGCAGACTTGCCAAGAAAGGTACAGGAGCAGCTGGGATAATGTAAGATCAATGTCAAAGAGAAGATTGTACTGAAGACTTAAAGGGACACTTAAGTCAAACAAAAAAAAATGAGTTTTACTCACCTGGGGCTTCCAATAGCCCCCTGCAGCTGTCCGGTGCCCTCGCCATCTCCCTCCGATCCTCTTGGCCCCGCCGGCAGCCACTTCCTGTTTCGGTGACAGGAGCTGACAGGCTGGGGACGCGAGTGATTCTTCGCGTTCCTGGCCACAATAGCGCCATCTATGCTGCTATAGCATATATCATATATCATATAGCAGCATAGAGGGTGCTAATGTGTCTGGGAATGCGAAGAATCACTCGCGTCCCCAGCCTGTCAGCTCCTGTCACCGAAACAGGAAGTGGCTGCTGGCGGGGCCAGGAGGATCGGAGGGAGACAGCGAGGGCACCGGACAGCTGCAGGGGGCTATTGGAACCCCTAGGTGAGTAAAACTCATTTTTGTTTGTTTGACTTAAGTGACCCTTTAAAGTACTCAGTACAAAACGTCTGTATTAAAGGGAATCTGAAGTGAAAATAAACTTATGATATACTGATTTGTATGTGTAGTACAGCTAAGAAATAAATGTAGAAAAAGAACCGCACACCTTGTTGTGTGGATGCTGGTGCAGGACTGCTTGGCAGCAACATCAGCTAAGAGATTAGCTGAATACCAGCTAAGAAATAAAACATTAGCAGCAGAGATAGGAGTCTAATATTGCTTCAAGTACAGGAAGAGTTAAACTCCAGTTATCTATGCTTCACTGATCTTTCCCACTTTCAAAGTGGCAGAGAGCTCTGTCTTCTGAAGCTTATCATCTCAACTGTCCGTCACCGTATTTTGTTTTTTTTCTGCAGAGGAAATTTCAGAAGGCCACTAGCCTGCTCTGTGAAATAATTTAGAGTGCCGAGTGTAGTGTAAAAACTGCAAATATGAGATAAACTATATAACTGAAAAGAAAAATGTGAGAGTATTTTCTTTGCTACTAGTGTTCTATTAATTATGCTTACCACACATACAAATTCATTATACTATAATTTTTTTTTTATTTTTTTTGCTTCAGTGCCACTTTAAAGAGACACTGAAGCGAAAAAAAAAAAAATGATATAATGAATTGGTTGTGTACTATGAATAATTACTAGAAAATTAGCAGCAAAGAAAATATTTTTATTTTCAGGTATATAATGTTTTTTCTAACATTGCATCATTCTCTAATATGTGCAGATTACACAACACTCATCATTCAAAATGATTCTTTCAAAGCAGTCTGTGAACTAATGACCTCTCCTCTGGCAGAGAAAAAGAAAACAGTTGAGATAATAAAAGTCAGATAACAGCCCTCTCCACTGAAAGTCGTAGAGCTTAATGGCTTTTTGGCATAGAGATAACATCTGGAGTTTCTTAACTCTTCCTGTACTAAAAACAATTAGACTGATGTGTCTGAGCTTAATGTTTTATTTCTTAGCTGTACTACACATACAAATCATAATATCATAATTTTTTCTCCGCTTCAGTGTTTCTTTAAGCTTGGTTATTTTTAAAGTGGTATAAAACCCTGACATAATATTCAATAAAAACATGTTTTCCTATTTTTATATGCTATACGGTTATCATATTTGCTTTTGTGCATAAGTATTCGTATTCATTTAGAAATTATACGTTCCCAAAGTAAATTTTTTTGCTCTGAAAGCGGACTTTGCATTTTATTTATAACTGCTTTATTCATGTTCCAACAAGCAGAAATGCTTTCTAAATTGTCTGACTTTGTTCAGGAGACCAGGCAGTGTCAGAGAAGTGTTTATTTACATTCCTCACTTGATACAATTAAACACAAGATAACATTATGTACAACTTCGCATATGTCCAGCTTTGCTGGCAGGGAAGCTTCTAAAGCCCCATACACACACTCAACAGCGTTCTTGAAAGGTGCGTACACACGCACTACAAAAGCCAACGACGGGTCCATCAGACCCTCCTGCTGGGCGAACTTTCAGCAGACAGTAGTGCGTATGTACGCACTGTCGGCGGACTGATAAGGCTGTTCCTGAACGATCCGCTCCGACAGACCCGTCGTTGGCTTCTGTAGTGTGTGTGTACGCACCTTTAGGCTCTCACAACTTTTCTTGTGAAACACCTAAAAAAAATCTCTTGCTATTGTTCAAGCAGCTGGTTGAACAATGGCAAGATATTTTTTTTAGGTGTTTCACAAGAAAAGTTGTGAGAGCCTAAAAGACCGCTGTTGAGTGTGTGTATGGGGCTAAAGTCCTGTGTGTAACCCTTTGAATGCTGTTCTAGTAAAAAAAAAAAAATAGCTGGTTGTATAGAATATGCTGTAAATAATCTATTAAAGCAAAGAAGAAATGCTGGGTTTCATTCAGCTTTAATGGCTGTAGGCAAAATACAGCAACTTGCCCATATTACAGAGTAGGCCAAACAAAAGGAAACCAAAGGACAAAATTGGCGCAAGCTGAGATCACAGAGCTGAGCCATTTTTTAAACCCATGTGGACTAAGCCTGAATGAATTCACAGTTGTTTACTATAAACCTCAAGAGAGGGTAAGGATGCTGCACTATACACTGTAGACCCATCTCCCTACTCAACCTTGACTTACTTAAAATTCTATGCAAAACACATGGCAAATAGGTCTTCCCCATAACCTAATGTAAATTCAAAGAAAAAATACAAAAAACAAACAGGGAAGCCATTGGATCATCCAGAGGTTGATCTGGATGATCAGGTAAATATCGGCCGTGCTGCACTCGCTCAAGTATAGTGCTGTTTGTGGACTGCAGTACAGCCCTGCTCATGCATGAAGAGGAGCATTGCCATGTAACATATCCGACAAGCTTTTATAAGATATGATCCAGGGGGTCTGCCCGTGGCAAAAGAATGTGGGAAGCCTCTGCTCGTGCATGAGCAGTATGGAGCGGTCCATCTGCCTCCAACAGCAAAGCGAGCAGTCTCCAACCCCTCAGAAACTGCTAACGGGGGAGCCAGTGCTGAAACGAGAAGACCAGGAGAGGAACGGGAAGACTCTGTAGGACCCAGAGCCTTTTGTTTGTTTTTACTTTTAATCTGCCTTCAGACCCAAGTCTGCATTTTTTGGTTCAGGTGTGTGATTCAGACACTACTGACCAGACAGAAGAGCAGGCCTGACAGGCAACTGGTATTGTTGAAAAGGAAATAAATATGGCAGCCTCCATATGTTTCTCACCTCGGTTTCCTATTAAGAGAACAGTTTTCTGATGGTTTTGATCTCCTTCATTCTCTGCTTCCGTCAGATATGCAGATAGAGTGAGGCTTGGAGTAATTGTACCAGGCTGCTGCTGTGTATCTGTGCCAGCATGTATATTTATAGGGAGGACGGATGCATCTGTTCCTTGCTCTCCACCAGAACAATCTCTTATGCTAGAGCTGAATAAAGTTAACAAATCCTTAACGTTCCCCCCGTGTTTTTCCAAACGAGCATGTGTTCAGGGGGAAGCAGAGAAGATGGGAACCAGAAATACTAGATCAATATGTGAATATCATGAGTCTATTTTCCTCCTTTAAGCTTTATATACAGGAGATGGCTGGTAACGACATGCGTCTATTTGCATTTCGACAGAACGCCATATGGATTCTCTGATGTGTGCAACAATTACAAATCAAATACTTCCACTCAGTATCCCTCCGAATTGACAGAGAGCTGCAACAGACCAGCACAGTCTACTGACAACGGTTAAAGTGAACCTCCGGACTAAAAATCTACTCAGCAGAACTGAAAAGGCTTGGTGTTTAACGGTTTTCACAGCATCAAAACTTGGTTTCTCTTACCAAAGCATCATTTTTAGCTGTATTTTTAGCTAAGCTCCACCCATCAAAGAAAACTGCCCGGGCTTTTTTTCCCTGATGCTGAGCAAAGCATGATGGGATTTCCTGTTGTTATTCACATTGCCTAGCAACTGGGAAGGGTGATCAGCACACAGGACAGTTGGAACTGTGTCTCATGCTCCGTCACCTCCTTTCAACCAAAAAGATGGCTGCCCTCATGAAATCAAACATTTGCCTGTTCTTTTAAAACAGGGTGGGTAAGAGAATATATTACCTATGGTAAGAGAATATATTACCTATCTATTTTAATTAACATAACTAATGTAACTTAATGACAGTATGTTTGTTTAGGCTGGAGTTCCTCTTTAACCTCCCCGGCGTTCTATTGAGATCGCCAGGGAGGCTGCGGGAGGGTTTTTTTTAATTAAAAAAAAACTATTTCATGCAGCCAACTGAAAGTTGGCTGCATGAAAGCCCACTAGAGGGCGCTCCGGAGGCGTTCTTCCGATCGCCTCCGGCGCCCAGAATAAACAAGGAAGGCCGCAATGAGCGGCCTTCCTTGTTTTGCTTACATTGTCGCCATAGCGACGAGCGGAGTGACGTCATCGACGTCAGCCGACGTCCTGACGTCAGCCGCCTCCGATCCAGCCCTTAGCGCTGGCCGGAACTTTTTGTTCCGGCTACGCTGGGCTCAGGCGGCTGGGGGGACCCTCTTTCGCCGCTGCTCGCGGCGGATCGCCGCAGAGCGGCGGCGATCAGGCAGCACACGCGGCTGGCAAAGTGCCGGCTGCGTGTGCTGCTTTTTATTTGAAGAAAATCGGCCCAGCAGGGCCTGAGCGGCAGCCTCCGGCGGTGATGGACGAGCTGAGCTCGTCCATACCGCTCAGGAGGTTAAGGGCTTACGCCAAGCACAAAGCTCAGAATGGCAGAGATAAGGTGCTTGTTTAGCCTGGTTTCAAATAAAATGCAAAAGCAACACTTACATAGAGCTCTTCTCCCGTCACACTCAAAGCACTTGAGAGCTGCAGTCATTCAGGGTGTGAACAGTAGGCCAAACTGGAGCATCAAGATGTTTGACCCAAGGATTCCATACTGGTTAGGTACTGGCTACGGCCAGGATTTCCACCCTGGTAAACTACGTCAAAGATGGGATCCTTGAAAGTGAATCTGAACCGAGTAAAATTATTTAAAATATCAGTTCCTCTCGGAAGCTCACCATTTTCTTCTTACAATGATTCCTTCCAGTTTCACAGAAATATATCAGTTGCTGTCAGTTATAACTGAAAGGACAACTGATGAGCAAGGTAATAATCATGTTTCCTATTGGCTCACATGGACAATATTACAGTTTAACAGTGTGCTGACCAGGAAGCGGTTATGGGGTAATAGCCATTTTCAAAATGGAGGACGGAGAATTCCATTGATCACAGTGGAGAAACAGGACGCAGGGGAGATACAAGAGATTTATGAGTAGACTACGTGGGAGGTAAGTATTACCTGTGTATGTTTATTTTAATTTTCAGATCAGGTTTGCTTTAACCACCCACTCAATATCAAGCCATTTAAAGGACACACAAAGTAAGATGAAGGCTGGCATATTAATGTATCCTTAAAACAATGCAAATTGCCTGGCCTACTGATCCTCTGCCTCTACTACTTTTAGAAATAGCTCATTTTTCATAGGGGCACAGGGACTGGGAGGAAACCAAGGGACCTGTAAAACTACATGGTGCTGGAAGAAGCCTCAGGTAAGTAAAATAAAACTTTCCCACATCTTAGAGAAGTGCTTTGTGATCAGTTCAGTGCTTGAAGAAGCAAGCTTAAACTCCACCCTTACTATGTAGAAAGTGGCTGTATCCTTCTGGCCATTTCTAAGGTTTTTTTTGTATTTACCAAA
The DNA here is from genome assembly GCF_040937935.1 of Hyperolius riggenbachi. NCBI lineage: Eukaryota > Metazoa > Chordata > Amphibia > Anura > Hyperoliidae > Hyperolius > Hyperolius riggenbachi. The sequence continues at coordinate 69,374,888 of NC_090650.1, read as the reverse complement.
GGTAAGCATTACATCTCGGTGTTCATTCTGTCTGATTTGAAAGTGTGATCTAGTGAAAGGAGTACTTAACCTCCTGAGCGGTAGCCGGAGGGTGCCACTCAGGCCGTTGGGCCGATTTTTATCAAATAAAAAGCAGCACACCCAGCCGGCACTTTGCCAGCCGCGTGTGCTGCCTGATCGTCGCCGCTTTGCGGCGATTCGCCGCGAGCAGCGGCGAAAGAGGGTCCCCCCAGCCGCCCGAGCCCTGCGCAGCCGGACCAATCAGTTCCGGCCAGCGCTAAGGGCTGAATCGGAGGCGGCTGACGTCAGGACGTCGGCTGACGTCACTCCGCTAAAGCCAAACAAGGAAGGCTGCTCATTGCAGCCTTCCTTGTTACTTCTGATTGCCGGAAGCAATCAGAAGAACGCATTCGGAGCGCCCTCTAGTGGGCTTTCATGCAGCCAACTTTCAGTTGGCTGCATGAAACCCTCGTACACGGAGGAAAAAGGAATATATTCTTACTGCTGCGCTCTCATCCGTGTACGAACATAGCCACAACAACATATTCAACAAGTTCTCGCCGAATATGTTCAGACAGTCCCAGCGCTGGATCGGTGCGGTGGAGATAAAAAGAGAAAGCCTCTGGTTTATCCAGACAGAGCACAGGTGTCAAACTGAAGACGTGGAGGCCAAATGCTTCCCTCCTTGCCATTTTATGTGGCCCGTAAGTGCTTCAAATGTGTATTATTGTAAGCAGCAAAAAGAACATTACACGGGCGTCCCATTCCGAGGATGACAGTTTTTCTGGTTAAAACATTAACAGTTTGAGCCCAGGTGCAGCAACAACCCAGAGGACCCATCCTTGGATACCCCCCCCCCCCCAATTAACCCTTCCTCGGCTGTCCCTCAGAGTGGCAGGGGATCAAAGCCCTCTCATAGGCTGATGCCTATGAGAGGCGGAGAAGAGGACTGATCGCTGTCCAAACTCAGGCACTGTAAACCCGATTTAAAAAAAAACTTGCATCACAAAAGCAATCAGACACCTCTAAAAGAATGTCCTGTTAAAGTGCTTTCTGCTCTAAAATATACACAACAGAATAATAATCTTTAAACACAAAACATTTCTTTGTTACAGCTGATACAAATCCTGCAATAAATCTGCACTACTTCCTGATTCATGGAAGCAGACATATTGTTTACAGCCTGTGCTTTCAAATGGGCTTATCTGCCATAGGCAGTCATGTGACACAGGGGGAGATCAAATTACCGCTAGTGATTAGACACAAATGAGGGGGAATTACACAGGCAAACTCTTTAAATACGCTAATAATAAGGGTGCATTTCCGTGCTGTTTTCCTTGTGTCCTGTGCAAGAGTTCAGGTCCACTTTATTAAGGACAATAAAAGGAGGTTAGATTCATTTGTGTGCTTAGTTGTAGGGCTGTGCAGCACACTGACAAAGCTGCACAGCCCTGTGTTGTGAAAAATGACCTGGTCACTAGGGGGGTGTAAGCCTGTGGTCCTGAAGTGGTTAAAAACATTATGACTAGATTCATGCGCTCCATATTTAGTGGACATTCATGAGAAAATCGAGATACGGTAAGTTTTAATTATACAACAGACACATCCACACACGGAGATACGGGTTTCATTAATTTATATTTACAAAAGAAGTCTTGTTATAAACATGTATAAAAACTGCTGGTTGACAATATTCAAAATTCTGTACATTTGTATCCAATTCATATAAAAATATGGCCGCTGGGGATTTAGGGCTGCAGAAGTTCAGCTAGAGTCCTCATGGATGATTCATATATTGCTCTGAAAAAAAAAAAAGAGAGAGAAAAGATTAGAACATGAAAACCTGCGGCTTCAGGTATATATTGTCAAGGCTAATGCAGCACAGCCACTACGCATGTGATAAATGCGAAGCAACATTACGATATAATCACAGACCTATTCAGGGCTGGATCCCACTACAACGATTAGGGAGCGATTCAAAGCACTAGCGATTTCCCTAAACGCTCAGCTAATGTTAATGGATGGGCCAAATTCCACTGGAGTGATTGCGATTGGCAAAATAGATATTGCAGGACATGCAGCATTTTGGTGGCGTTAGCGTTTGCATTTCTGCAATGTAAAGTATATAAACGCTGGCGTAATCACTCATGAATTGCTATACAGAGTGTTTTTAAATTACTGCAGACTGTAAACATTTTTTTAATTAAGGACCAATCCGAATTAAAAACGCTAATCGCAACACAAACGCTGGCAAAAAGCTTACACTTTTTAAAACGGCTACCAAAATCGCCAGAAAACACTCATGAAATTGCTTACAAAACACTCGTTAAAAACGCTAGCGATTGCGATTTGAGCTTTGTAGTGGGTTCCAGGCCTCATACTGCGATAGTGTGTTATCTGTTAATGAATAGTTTATCTGCTCACTTTGTGAAAGTCCAAAGCCAGAAGGAATCAATGTTTTTGCTGTGCAAAAAATGACACAACATTGGAGTGGTGGCAATATAATAGAGAGTTATAATATTCAAACACTGCACCACAGTCCACGAAATCCTAAACAAACCAATAAATTCTCGTTACTGGGATCGCTGCAGGAAGTCCAGTTAGGTTAATAGAATTGTATAAATACTGCTGCGCTCTCCAGACCTTATTATATAAAATGTTGCAACAAAATGGATTATATCAAACTACATAAGGCCTGCAAACAGTCCTCAAAGTTCCTTAGGAGTGGTTGGTCAGATCTCAGGTGGTTTAGTTCTGGTGAGCATATGAGGAGAGGGGGTGTGGAACTGATTGGCACCAACCTCACAAGTCACGGACGCACTGTGGTGGTGTGTTGCTGGAGATTGACAGTTTGAACGTTATCACCCTATGTGGAGATTTGTGTATGTCTTTCAGTAGAGGTGATCAAAGTGCTATCATTCTGAATATTATTGAATAGAGAGTCATCTGTAGAGACTTCAAGTACGGACCAACCACTCCTAAGGAACTTTGAGGACTGTTTGCAGGCCTTATGTAGTTTGATATAATCCATTTTGTTGCAACATTTTATATAATAAGGTCTGGAGAGGGCAGCAGTATTTATACAATTCTAATATAATAGAGAGGTTGTCACAGTGTAAGACTAGATGGATACCCCCCCCCCCCCCCATCTAGATACCCTACAATCAGTGGGAATGAATGTATCCATCGATTAAATTGTTTCCTTACAGGTGAGTGATTTTATAGGTTGTTATAATTGTATATTATTAGGTTATATTGTAGATTTAGGATTTTGATTATGATTGAGTGGGATTTTTTTTTTTTTTATTGGTAATCTGTATTTCCTGAATGTATGTAAGATGTTCTACGAATTTATTACAAATTTTAAGCATTTCACTCCCCCTGCATCTTTAAGGGGTGAGCCGACCCAGTTGGTGCAGATGGAAGAGTTGTAATGAGAGTATTTATAAGGATGGAATTTTAATGTTACAATACACCCTGACGAAGGCAGAGAGCCGAAACCCGTGGTGGGGACGTTGTATTGTGATGCGCAAATAAACAAAGAATCTTTTCAGCAAGTCTCCTTTTGCTTGTGTGGATCCAACGTGGAGTGTAGTCTGCACTAGGTTGTGTGTCTATCTCCCCACTGCACACATGTTAGCCGGCCCGCTTACCGAGTGACATATGCGGAAGTGTGGGAAAGGAAGCAGAGTGGGGAGACACCAGCCGGAGCTGGGCGGCGTCTCAGCCCTTGTGCATCTGTGGAGACTGTTGTGATGCTGAGCAGGATCTCAGCGGAGGATTGTGACTAACAGAGGCCAGAGGCTCGTGCTATCTGACTGTCCAGAATTTCCATCTTCAAGTGGCCAGCAAAAAGGACTATTTAGTGTCAGACCTGCCAATTGGTAAGAGTGACAGGCAGCCCTAAGAGCCAGGAACTATTGTATACATTGACCCAATTTTAAAGCCTAGGAATGGGCTTTCTTCCCTTGGTGGCTTAATTGTGTTGGTGCGCTGGTGCATAACTGTGTTTACAGATCTTATGTTAAGCATAGGATCCATTTACACTTGCTCAACAAAGCACAATGGAGTGGAACACACATACCCAACCAGTGCGGTTTTTCCAGAGCCCGCATATATTGCGGATGCTCACAGAATCAGTGCAAGCCTAGGGGAATGGGCGCTCCGATTAGGCAGTTTTCCCCCTCTCTTCCGGATCTACTCACCTGTCTTCAGTCGCCATTTGGGTCCTCCACGTGCACTGACCGCTACTAGGCTCGGGGGAAACCGCTGGTATCAGAGTCCCAGCAGAACCGGCTATCACTTCTTTGCAAAAGACCAATGGGAATGCTCTCTAGCACAAGGGAGGATTTTCATTGGTTCACTGGGAGGTGGACCAATGAGAATCATCCCTGTAGCTAAGTTAGTTTCCCTTTGATCTAGCCAATGGCAGCCCTGTGTGTCTGCCGGGACTTTGAGCTCACCGGCGCTTACTCCTGAGCCCATCAGCGGCATCAGGACTCAAATGGTGACAACACCAGTGGGCTGGATGCATAATGGTGAGTAGTGTGAATACATTCACTGAACACTGTGATGGGGCAGTGTATCCACTCAGTATATGCTGTAATGCAACACTGTGCATCTGGCCTGAGTGTGAACATAGCCTTAGGGAAGGATTGGGGATTGTAGAATAAATCATGGTAGGTTTGTCAGCGTTGTCTGAGCACTATATGTGGTTTAAAGCGGTATAAAACCCTGACATAATATTCAATAAAAACATGTTTCCCTACTTTTTATATGCCATACAGTTAGCATATTTGCTTTTGTGCATAAGTATTATTATTCATTTAGAAATTACTGTACACATTCCTAAAATGCACTAATTTTACTCTGAGAGCTGACTGTGCATTTTATTTATAGCTGCTTTATTCATCCTCTAACTTAATCAGAAAGCATTTATGCTTGTCTCTGTCTTTGTGAGACCCCTTGGTGTGAGAGAAGGCTTTGTTTAACCACTTAACGACCGCCCCCAGCCGATGGGCGGCGGCAAAGACCGGTCCCAAACGACCGCAATACGCCCATCGGCGGGGGCGGCATCAGCGGCGGCTGTGCGGCGATCGCGTCATCAATGACGCGATCGCCGCCGGCAATAGGCTCCGCCCACCCTACTCGGAAACCCGCCGGCCAATCAGCAGCGCCGGCGGGTTTCAAACCTCCGCGATCCGGCCAATCAGAGTGTATAATACACTTTGTTATGGTAACAAAGTGTATTATACTGGCTGCCTCCTCCGCTGATGGTCACTCGTCGTGCGACCATCAGAGAGGACAGGCAGCCCTATCAGACAAGTATACCAGCGCACGTTGCCCCACACAGACCCCCCGATCGCCCACCCCAGCCCTCAGAACCCCCCCTGACCACCCCAGCACACCAGTATCTGCACCCCACCACCCACCTAAAAACCCATCAATCACTCCCTGTCACTATCTAGGGACGCTATCCTCTAGGTTAGGTCCCTAACTGCCCCCTAGGGTCCCCTGATCACCCCCCCTACCCTCAGATCCCCCCCAGACCCCCCTCCCAGACCACCCCCCTGTATGCTGTATACAGCTATATAGCTGCCTTACCCACTGATCACCTGTCTATCACCCATCTATCACCTGTCTATCACCCCTTGTCACCACCACCCATCAGCGCAGACCCTAAACTGTCCCTTGGGGGCACCTGATCACCCACCCAGACCCTCAGATTGCCCTCAGCCCCCCCCCCCTGCTGATAACCTCCCCAGTGCATTGTTTACATCTATTCTCCCCTGTAATCCCTCACTGATCTCCTATCGTCACCCCCTGTGTCTGCCACCCACCAGATCAGGACCCAGTCTGCCCCGTGCGGACACCTAGTCAACCCCCCACACCCTCTGATCGCCCTCAGACCCCCCCCCTCCCCCCCCCCCCAATCACCTTCCCAGTGCATTGTATTTGATTGTGCTGTAATTGCATTTGATTGTGCTGACATTCAATTTCATTGTGCTGACATTCAATTTGATTGTGCTGTAATTGTATTTGATTGTCCCGTGATTGTCCCGTGATTGTCCCGTGATTGGCCTGTGATTGGCTTTGATTGGCCTGTGATTGGCTTTGATTGGCCTGTGATTGGCTTTGATTGTCCCGTGATCGGCTTTGTCCCGTGATCGGCCTGTGATTGGCCTGTGATTGGCTTTGATTGTCCCGTGATTGGCTTTGATTGTGCCGTGATTGGTTTGATTGGCCTGTGATTGGCTTTGATTGTCCCGTGATTGCCTTTGATTGTCCCGTGAATTGAGTGCCCTGTGATTGGCCTGCGATTGCCTTTGATTGTCCTGTGATTGTTTCTGATTGCCTCTGATTCCCCACTCACCACCACCCCCCTGTCACTATCCTAGTGATCTAAAAACAGTGATCAGTGAAAACTGTCACTTTTTTAGTATCACTAGTGTTAGCAGTTAGGCCAGTTAGCTAGGCCCCTTTGTAAGTGTCAGTTAGTGCTCAGCCCACTGCACCACAGTCACTAATTAGCGTCATCACTGTCGCTAATCAACATTGGTACTATATAGTATCTGTAAGTGATCATTACTGATCGCAGTCAGATCTATTAGGGTCACTAGGATCCACAAAAAAAACGCAGTGTTTGCCCGATCAGGCCTGATCGTTCGCCTGCACTTGCGTTCAGCCCGCCCCACCGCAGTGACAGAATTTTTTTTCTGATCACTGCAAAAAACACTGTACAATAGCTGTGGCACTGTAAACCTCAGTTTTGATTTATTTTTTTATCAAAACTCAGTGACCACAGCTTTCTACCTCTCAAATACTCCCTTTTGCTAGGTAGGTGCTCTTTTTTTCTGGGTAGTCTCAGAGGAATACCCCCTAAATTTAGCAGCCCACCATGGCAAGAAAGGGGTATTCCGATGATGAGGTTCTCAGGTACATGGCCCAGTCGGATGAGGACGATTGGGACGCCTCATTTGATGAATCTTCCGGGTCAGAGTTTGAACCTGAATTGAGCAGTGGCTCACTGACCGATAGTGATGATGAGGTTGAAGTCCCGGCTAAAGCCAGGCGTACCACACCCCATGTTGTTGGACCGCAGGTGGCGCAGGATCAGCCTCAAGGGCAGCAGAGTGGTGTTCGTGCTGGTCTGAGATTTCATGGTGGGGCAGGCACCAGCAGCACAACATCTCCTGGACCTAGAACCAGTACTTCCGTAGACCCTGGTGAAGTGGCGAGCACCAGCATGGAAGTTGAAACTGGTTCGGTGGCACGTGCAGTAAGATCCCAGTCGCAGCCACCAAGAAGACGGGCCCGTACTACCCCTAATTTACCAGAGGTGCTGGCAAACCCAAATTGGCAATCCCCTGATTCCGCCGCACCCGTACTTCCCCCTTTCACCGCCCAGTCTGGAGTCCAGGTGGAGACAGATAATCTAGGATCGGCCCTAGACTTTTTCTATCTGTTCTTCACCCAGGATCTCTTGGACTTAATTGTGGCAGAGACCAACCGTAAGGCCACACAATATATAACCGCCAATCCGGAAAAGTTCCTTGCCCAGCCTTTTCGGTGGAAACCAGTCCAAGTTTCCGAAATGAAAATTTTTTTGGGCCTTCTCCTTCACACGGGACTAGTAAAGCAGAATGTGTTGCGGTCTTATTGGTCTACGGACCCAGCACATCATGTTCCCCTGTACTCTGCTGCCATGTCCAGGACACGATTTGAGAACATCCTGCGCTTCCTGCACTTCAATGACAACGAAACCTGTCATCGAAGTGACCACCCTGATTTTGACCGGCTCCACAAAATTCGACCCCTCATAGACCACCTGTCATCCAGATTTGCAGATGCTTATACCCCTGACCAGGACATCTGCGTAGACGAGTCCCTCATACGCTTTACCGGGCGCCTTCGCATCAAACAGTACATCCCAAACAAGCGCGCCCGGTATGGGGTGAAACTGTATAAGCTCTGTGAAAGGGCCACAGGCTATACATCTTATTTTAGGGTCTATGAGGGAAAAGACTCCAAATTGGAGCCGGTCGGATGCCCTGACTACCTGGGGAGCAGTGGAAAGGTTGTGTGGGACTTGGTGTCACCCTTGTTCCAGAAGGGGTACCATCTTTTTGTGGACAATTATTACACAAGTGTGGCCCTCTTTCAGCACTTAAAAATAGAAAAAATCCGATGCTGTGGCACCGTGCGGCCTAGTCGCCGGGGCTTCCCCCAACGGCTCATTACCACCAGACTTAAGCGGGGGCAGAGGGCCGCCTTGTGTGCTGACGACCTGCTCGCGGTGAAATGGAAGGACAAGAGGGAGGTTTACTTCCTGTCCACCATTCACGCAGACACGACAGTTGAAATTCAACGGCGAACTGAGGTCATTGAAAAACCCCTTGTCGCCCACGAGTATAATACTAACATGGGAGGGGTGGACTTCAATGACCAGAGGTTAGCGCCCTATTTAGTTTCCCGAAAAACAAGACGCTGGTATAAAAAAGTGTCTTTTTACCTCATTCAATTGGCAATTTACAACAGCTTTGTTCTCTACAGTAAGGCTGGGAGAACTGGATCGTTTATTCAATTTAATAAACAGATCATGATGGAACTCCTGTATCCAGGAGGTGCCGTGGCCCAACCCCAAGATGCAACTAGCCGGCTGCATGGAAGGCATTACGCCTATCCAATTCCGACTACCCCAGGTCAACGAATCCGAAGAAAACGCTGTCGTGTCTGCAGCAGGGCTGGAATAAGGCGTGACACCACCGTTTATTGTCCCACCTGTCCTGACCAGCCTGGCCTATGCCTAGGGGAGTGTTTTGAGAGGTACCACGAGCAGGTACACTATTAGAGAGTAGGGAACTCCACACACAGCGGTAGGCACACAAGGGTCTCTCAGTGCTATTTCACACTGCTGCGATGCGTTGGGGCAAAATGCCTAGCAAAAGTCACACTTTGCGGTCCCCCCCTACGCCGGAAGTGCTTGACTTAACGCTAGTGCATGCCTACGTTACTGCGTGGCTTCTGTGGCAATATCGATCGGCCCGGAAGTCATGTTAGTCTATGGCGACGCAGTCCATTACTAGGCCGAATGCTACTCTTGTGGTATTGTCTGAAGGTCTGTTTTGGACGATACGGTGCGGCGGGCTCGACCCACCGGATATGTCAATATGCAGTGTGAAACCAAACATCGGGTTTCCAGGGACCCTAATACACAGGGCTGCCAGAAACCTCTCCTTTCACTTGGGACAAATTGCGTAATGTATTTCGCCACAACTCTGTGCGATTTGCACTTCGCACATTGTTCCATGGGGGAGGAGAGGTTTGTCCTCGGGAGGTAAGTTAAAAAAAACAAAAAAAAACAAAAAACAGGTAAGCAAAGAAGTTAATGTTTGGTTTGCAATGTTAAGTTTTTAAGTAAAAAAGTTCAAAGGTTATTAATGTTAATGAAGTAATTGCTTTGCTGCTTGCTTGTTTTTTGGGTTTTTTTGTATTTTTTTTTCTCTTTTTCCATCCAATAACCTTCCAGGTGGACCGAGCGAACGACTAACCAGCTGCAGTACTGATGGTGCATCCTGACAGAACATTGCGCGTCTGTCAGCTTACACACAAGTCGGTGCATGCAGCGCTGCAGGACGAGATTTCTCCTCCGCAGTCAAAAAGATACGTTTGCCGAGGCATATGGGCCGAGGAGTGGTGTTGGGGATTCATATGCTTTGGCAAACACTTTGTATCAAAAAAGAACTCTGGCAATGATTTGTTCATCCACATCGGTCGGTGTGAATGGATAAATCAGGTTTGCCAGGGCATACGAGCTGGTGGGTTTGGATTTTTGGGGCGGCAGCTCCTATGTCCTGGCAGACGCCTTCCCCTCCTTTTTGTATTGTTTTGTCTTTTTTTCTTCTCTCTTTTTTTCTATCCAGACTGACCAATCAGCTGCAGCACTGATGGTGCATCCTGACAGAACATTGCGCGTCTGTCAGCTTACACACAAGTCGGTGCATGCAGCGCTGCAGGACGAGATTTCTCCTCCGCAGTCAAAAAGATACGTTTGCCGAGGCATATGGGCCGAGGAGTGGTGTTGGGGATTCATATGCTTTGGCAAACACTTTGTATCAAAAAAGAACTCTGGCAATGATTTGTTCATCCACATCGATCGGTGTGAATGGATAAATCAGGTTTGCCAGGGCATACGAGCTGGTGGGTTTGGATTTTTGGGGCGGCAGCTCCTATGTCCTGGCAGACGCCTTCCTCCTCTCTTTTTTTTTTTTTTTTCAAATTTTTTGGCAGATATTTTTTCATCCACATTGATTGATTGTTTGACGTTCATTTTTCCTTTCAGCCCACAGTGCATTACCCTTATGCCCAATATAAGGAGTATAGCAGAAACTCCTAATACTGGCCATACATGTAATGATTGCAGAGACCCTAAAATGCCAGGACAGACCCCACGAATGATGCCATTTTGGAAAGAGGACACCCCAAAGTATTCCGTGAGGTGCATGGTGAGTTCATAGAATGTTTTATTTTTTGTCACAAGTTAGCAGAAATTGTGGTTTTTTGTTTTTTTTCACAAAATGTCATTTTCCGCTAACTTGTGACAAAAAATAAAATTTTCTATGAACTCACCATGGCCCTCATGGAATACCTTAGCGTGTATTCTTTCCAAAATGGGGTCATTTGTGGGGTTTGTTAACTGTCCTGGCAAGTGGGCGGGGTGCTAAATTTTGAGCACCCCTGTAAAGCCTAAAGGTACTCATTGGACTCTGGGCCCCTTAGCGCAGTTAGGGTGCAAAAAAGTGCCACACATGTGGTATTGCCGAACTCGGGAGAAGTAGTATAATGTGGTTTGGGGTGTATTTTTACACATACCCATGCTGGGTGGGAGAAATACCTCTGTAAATGACAATCTTTTGATTTTTTTACACACAATTGTCCATTTACAGAGTTATTTCTCCCACCCAGCATGGGTATGTGTAAAAATACACCCCAAAACACATTGTACTACTTCTCCCGAGTACGGCGATACCACATGTGTGGCACTTTTTTGCACCCTAACTGCGCTAAAGGGCCCAAAGTCCAATGAGTATCTTTAGGATTTCACAGGTCATTTTGCGGAATTTGATTTCCAGACTACTCCTTACGGTTTAGGGCCCCTAAAATGCCAGGGCAGTATAGGAACCCCACAAATGACCCCATTTTAGAAAGAAGACACCCCAAGGTATTCCGTTAGGAGTATGGTAAGTTCACAGAAGATTTTATTTTTTGTCAAAAGTTAGCGGAAAATTGATTTTTATTGTTTTTTTCACAAAGTGTCATTTTCCACTAACTTGTGACAAAAAATAAAATCTTCTATGAACTCACCATACTCCTAACGGAATACCTTGGGGTGTCTTCTTTCTAAAATGGGGTCATTTGTGGGGTTCCTATACTGCCCTGGCATTTTAGGGGCCCTAAACCGTGAGGAGTAGTCTGGAAATCAAATTCCGCAAAATGACCTGTGAAATCCTAAAGGTACTCATTGGACTTTGGGCCCTTTAGCGCAGTTAGGGTGCAAAAAAGTGCCACACATGTGGTATTGCCGAACTCGGGAGAAGTAGTATAATGTGTTTTGGGGTGTATTTTTACACATACCCATGCTGGGTGGGAGAAATACCTCTGTAAATGACAATCTTTTGATTTTTTTACACACAATTGTCCATTTACAGAGTTATTTCTCCCACCCAGCATGGGTATGTGTAAAAATACACCCCAAAACACATTGTACTACTTCTCCCGAGTACGGCGATACCACATGTGTGGCACTTTTTTGCACCCTAACTGCGCTAAAGGGCCCAAAGTCCAATGAGTATCTTTAGGATTTCACAGGTCATTTTGCGGAATTTGATTTCCAGACTACTCCTCACGGTTTAGGGCCCCTAAAATGCCAGGGCAGTATAGGAACCCCACAAATGACCCCATTTTAGAAAGAAGACACCCCAAGGTATTCCGTTAGGAGTATGGTAAGTTCATAGAAGATTTTATTTTTTGGCACAAGTTAGTGGAAAATGACACTTTGTGAAAAAAACAATAAAAATCAATTTTCCGCTAACTTTTGACAAAAAATAAAATCTTCTATGAACTCACCATACTCCTAACGGAATACCTTGGGGTGTCTTCTTTCTAAAATGGGGTCATTTGTGGGGTTCCTATACTGCCCTGGCATTTTAGGGGCCCTAAACCGTGAGGAGTAGTCTGGAAATCAAATTCCGCAAAATGACCTGTGAAATCCTAAAGGTACTCATTGGACTTTGGGCCCTTTAGCGCAGTTAGGGTGCAAAAAAGTGCCACACATGTGGTATTGCCGTACTCGGGAGAAGTAGTATAATGTGTTTTGGGTTGTATTTTTACACATACCCATGCTGGGTGGGAGAAATACCTCTGTAAATGACAATCTTTAGATTTTTTTACACACAATTGTCCATTTACAGAGTTATTTCTCCCACCCAGCATGGGTATGTGTAAAAATACACCCCAAAACACATTGTACTACTTCTCCCGAGTACGGCGATACCACATGTGTGGCACTTTTTTGCACCCTAACTGCGCTAAAGGGCCCAAAGTCCAATGAGTATCTTTAGGATTTCACAGGTCATTTTGCGGAATTTGATTTCCAGACTACTCCTCACGGTTTAGGGCCCCTAAAATGCCAGGGCAGTATAGGAACCCCACAAATGACCCCATTTTAGAAAGAAGACACCCCAAGGTATTCCGTTAGGAGTATGGTAAGTTCATAGAAGATTTTATTTTTTGGCACAAGTTAGTGGAAAATGACACTTTGTGAAAAAAACAATAAAAATCAATTTTCCGCTAACTTTTGACAAAAAATAAAATCTTCTATGAACTCACCATACTCCTAACGGAATACCTTGGGGTGTCTTCTTTCTAAAATGGGGTCATTTGTGGGGTTCCTATACTGCCCTGGCATTTTAGGGGCCCTAAACCGTGAGGAGTAGTCTGGAAATCAAATTCCGCAAAATGACCTGTGAAATCCTAAAGGTACTCATTGGACTTTGGGCCCTTTAGCGCAGTTAGGGTGCAAAAAAGTGCCACACATGTGGTATCGCCGTACTCGGGAGAAGTAGTATAATGTGTTTTGGGGTGTATTTTTACACATACCCATGCTGGGTGGGAGAAATAACTCTGTAAATGGACAATTGTGTGTAAAAAAAGTGAAAACATTGTCATTTACAGAGCTATTTCTCCCACCCAGCATGGGTATGTGTAAAAATACACCCCAAAACACATTGTACTACTTCTCCCGAGTACGGCGATACCACATGTGTGGCACTTTTTTGCAGCCTAACTGCGCTAAGGGGTCCAAAGTCCAATGAGCACCTTTAGGCTTTACAGGGGTGCTTACAATTTAGCACCCCCCAAAATGTCAGGACAGTAAACACACCCCACAAATGACCCCATTTTGGAAAGTAGACACTTCAAGGTATTCAGAGAGGAGCATAGTGAGTCCGTGGCAGATTTCATTTTTTTTTGTCGCAAGTTAGCAGAAATGGAAACTTTTTTTTTTTTTTTTTTTTGTCACAAAGTGTCATTTTCCGCTTACTTGTGACAAAAAATAATATCTTCTATGAACTCACTATGCCTCTCAGTGAATACTTTGGGATGTCTTCTTTCCAAAATGGGGTCATTTGAGGGGTATTTATACTATCCTGGAATTCTAGCCCCTCATGAAACATGACAGGGGGTCAGAAAAGTCATAGATGCTTGAAAATGGGAAAATTCACTTTTTGCACCATAGTTTGTAAACGCTATAACTTTTACCCAAACCAATAAATATACACTGAATGTTTTTTTTTTTATCAAAAACATGTTTGTCCACATTTTTCGCGCTGCATGTATACAGAAATTTTACTTTATTTGAAAAATGTCAGCACAGAAAGTTAAAAAAATCATTTTTTTGCCAAAATTCATGTCTTTTTTGCTGAATATAATAAAAAGTAAAAATCGCAGGAGCAATCAAATCGCACCAAAAGAAAGCTTTATTAGTGACAAGAAAAGGAGCCAAAATTCATTTAGGTGGTAGGTTGTATGAGCGAGCAATAAACCGTGAAAGCTGCAGTGGTCTGAATGGAAAAAAAGTGGCCGGTCCTTAAGGGGCGAAAAGACTGTGGTCCCGAAGTGGTTAAATTCCTGACTTGATACAATTAAACACTAGATAACATTATGTAAAGTTTCAGAAGTGCCAGCTCTGCTGGAAGGGAAGCCTTTTAAAGCCTGTGTTAACCCCTTTGAATGCAGTTCTAGTAAAAAAAAATGCTGGTTGTATATAATATGCTGTAAATAATCTATTAGAGCAAAGTAGAAATGCTGGGTTTCATTCCGCTTTAAGTCACGAGGTCACTAAATCCAGTCACCTTCGATGTCTGACATGGGAAGGCTTGGGAGAGACAAGTGATCAGTTTGCTGAGGCAGAATACTTGATATTACCTTTCTATGTTGTCATCATCTTCCATTGTCACTTCTCTATGATTTTTCAGCTTCCTGTACACTGTTGAGAGGATGTCCTTAGCAGCTGCAGAAATCTGTTTACCTTTATGGAAAATATGATAAACCTCTATTAGCCAGAATGATCATTAGGGATGGAATAATACATGGTTATAGTTGAACCAGAGATGAAAATAAATTAATGAGATAAACAATTGGATCTGACCTTCTACTCCTAAAAATGACTCTTTTAGATATCTCAAGGTTTTATTTTATGTATAAACATTTACAAAGCAGATTTAATGTTTCATAGTCTCTGCTCAATTGCAGTGTCTCAAGAGTCCTCGAGTGAGAATACTTGAACTATTGACCTTTTTATATTTTCCCCTCACAGTAAAAAGCCAAGGTATCTGCTTAGGAAAGTGTTTTATAGCTGTAATTTGTTATCTGTGAGCCGACTGAGTCTTGACTGGAGAAAAACTGTCACTTCCATAGACCATTATAAACTTTTCAGGCAGGGAAAAAAAGAGCACAGCATAAGTGTATGCTTGCCACTGTATATGCACGTCTATTTCCTCATGACACAAGTAATCTCTGGTACACTTTAAAGAGAATCTGTATTGTTAAAATCGCACAAAAGTAAACATTCCAGTGTGTTAGGGGACATCTCCTATTACCTTCTGTCACAATTTCGCCGCTCCCCGCCGCATTAAAAGTAGTCAAAAACAGTTTTAAAAAGTTTGTTTATAAACAAACAAAATGGCCACCAAAACAGGAAGTAGATTGATGTACAGTATGTCCACACATAGAAAATACATCCATACACAAGCAGGCTGTATACAGCTTTCCTTTTAAATCTCAAGAGATCATTTGTGTGTTTACCTTCTGTCCCCTTCTTCTCTCATGCACTGAACATTACAGGCTTCCTGCAGACAGCTCTGCCTGTGCCTGTGTTTGTAATTCCTCAGTATGTGTCAGCCAGCTACTTTCACAGCCTAACAGAGGAGGATTTTTATCCAGCTCTCTTCTATCACTGATAAGATAGCAGAGACGCTGCTGGCTTATGTAAATAAAACACACACTGGAGTGTGCATAGAGGAACAGACCAGCACGGAAGAGTTGGCAGCCTTCCAGACACAGGCCGACAAGTCTGACAGGGGAAAGATACATTGATTTATTACAGAGACCGTGATAGTACAAAGTGCTGCATTGAGCCAGAACAGATAAGAATAGGTTTAGGAACTTGTAGGATGGTAGAAAAAAACGTTGTAATTTTTGTTACAGAGTCACTTTAAGTTGTACTGACAGATACAGAGAAAACTGGAAAAAAATCAGAGCTGCTGTCCAGAGCAACCAACCAGAAGCATTGCCTTAAGTACCAAATGAAATCTGATTGGTTGATCTAGGGATTACCATATAGGGGTGGTTGTGTCATACAATTTCTGTAGTGCAGTGTATGAACAGCAGTCATCATGCAGACTCCACTGATATTAAGAAAAGAGGCTTCACGCTGCTTCTTCCAATAAAGCCTTGTGCACACACCAGATGGTTCTTGGCCTGGTCTTTGCCAAGAATATAGCATGTGTACAGAGGCTCTGACGAAGCTGCTCAGTCATGTGCCGCCCCCCGCCTCCCCAGTACTCTGCCCCAAACTAAGACCTAAGAGATTGAGTATCAATCTCTACAGATGACAGTAATTGTGCATGTGTGCACAGCTCAAGTCTTAGGAAATACAGAACAGAACTTTTTTTTGTATAGCTGAAGATTCTCTGCACATTGTCAAACAGACACCCAACTGCTGCTCAGGGATGAGACAACACTGCTTTGGCTTCCCAGGTCCACGTTATTGATAAAGATTCTTGCAATGCATTTTGTTTTATCAGAAACCTGACTCCAGTCATCTAGAATACTCTCATAAATCTCTGCTTCAAAAGCAGGGCTGTCCAACTGGCGGCCCGGACTATTTTTTTCTGTGTCAGGGCCCCTTCCTCTGGCAGGCCCACCTTTTGTTTTCTCTTGGCTCTGCCCCCAAAGCCAGGACATTGATGCTCTGCCCAGTCTAGCTGAAAAATCCTGTGCTAGACACCCCCCTGACCATGAAGTTGGACAGCATTGCTAAGGGCCGTTTCCACTTGTGCGGTGCGAATTAGTAGCGGAAAACCGGAAAACCAATTTGTATGCGGATGTGAATGTTACCGCAAATTCACTGGCGGTTTCACATGTTAATTTAACCATGTCAGTGCCTGTGTGCTTTACACTGAATTTATGCGAAAACGCCTGCAAATTTGCCCACGAAACGCATGCAAATTTCCTATTAAATACATTGTATGCGAATAGCACACCGCAAGGCTGATGGCTCTGCTGTGCAGATTTTTCCTGCACACAAAACCGCACAGGATTTCTGACAAGTGGAAACAGGCCCATCCACATGTATTGGTTAAGCGAATCTGCATGCAGAAAACGCATGCAGATTCGCACAAGTGGAAACGGGCCCTAAAGCATCAGATACTCACTGCACATATGGCAGCCCTCTCCCGCATGTAGTAAGTGGCAGCTTACTACCTCACAGAGAACTACGTAATAATTAGAAGCAGCAGACTCCTCCCTCCAACCTCCCCTTTACAACCTCCTGACCTTGGCACCTTTGGAATCATAATTATATAACAAGCACTTGGGGACCAACACTGCAAGCTATAGCCAAATTGGGACTACTACTCCATTGCATGCTCTGGCATTGTGTGTCTTATTGCTTATTACCATCATTCCCTCCACATATTTTGTTCTCTTATTAAATCGTGCCTAGAATAATAGCTTTCTGGATGTTTTTATTTACTTTTTACTGATGCACATGGAATGGGTCTGGGGACTGAGGCAGATCCTTGCCTCTTTAAATATTTAATTATCTGTGAGTTAAATTACGTGGTGGCCACTCCCATGTGGGTGTGGTTGTAGGATGTGCCCCAGACCTACTTATTTGTTCTGACTGCATCAGTTATGATTAAGGACTAGTTTGTCTGAAACATGTCAGCTTTGTAATTGCATGTGGATCTTGGATATGTCCAGTAATAAACAAGGCTCTTGCAGGCAACGTGCTGATCATCCTACTTTTTCTGCTATTGTATGGAATTTGCTATCCTGGTCGAGTCTTGCCCTTGAGCACCTTGCGAGAAGCAGTATCCTTTTCTCTTACTGCATATTACCTGTATTGTGTTGCCTGCCACCCCTAATATTGTCTGTAACCTTATTTACGGTGCAGCGCTGCTTAATATGTTGACGCTATATAAATCCAATAAATAATATTTAGCGAGAATCTGTGGGCGGTTTTCCCAGTGGTTAGGGCATGTGGCGGGTTGCCTGCGCTGCTCCCACCCGAGTTTAGCTTGCGGGTGGTGGTCCCAGGCGGTGCGTGCGAGTACTTGGGAGCCCGCCTGTATTGCTTACCCACATTTGGAAGCTTAGAGCATCGTACAGGCAATGTTGGCAACATAGCAGTGGTTAGGATGGGGCATGAGACAACCTGCATACGTTGTCCCTGCTGATTAGGCAATTGCATTACTATGTGTAACGGATGCATCTTTCCAGGACAGAAAAAGATAGTTTATCGGTTCAGCCAAATTTTACCAGAAGCGAGCAGTGAAGGATTAAAAAACAAATACATATAGAATGTGTCATACCTTTACAGCTGACCATAATAATATATAAAGTTGCCGTCAAACTCAGTATCCCTTCAATCTCTTCCATTGAAACACACTCGGCCAGTACACCTAAAAAGGAACTGGATTACAAGAACAAATGTTGTAAAAAAAACAACAAAAACCATACATACTTGCCCTAACTGAATATGTCTTCTCAAATCTAGCCATCAAATCTATCTCAACATTTGTCCAACTAGCCTCATTCAGCTCATGAAAACACATTAGGGGTGCAAAAGTCAGCAATCATGCTTGCCATGCTTATGGATTAAAAAAAATGCAAAAGTACCATTTTACTTTTTGTTAAAAGGAACCTGAGGAGAGAGTGATATGGAGGCTGCCATAATGATTTCCTTCTATACAATGCTCATTGCCAGGCTGTCCCACTGCCTCTAATACTTTTAGCCACAGACCCTCAACAAGCATGAAGATCAGGTGCTCTGACTGAATTCGGACTGGATTAGCCCCATGCTTGTTTCAGGTGAAATAAATTTGGCAGCCTCCATATCCCTCTCAGCTTGGGTTCTTTTTAAGGCTACAGACATCTGGGCTGCCCTTGAAAAAAAAAAGAAAAAAAAAGAAAAAGAAGACTGAACATACAGTATATGATGTAGTGCTAAGCTGCGCATGGTGATTTTGTTTTTCCCTTTAAATACAGAAATCGATTGAGTGACGAGCTACACTGAAGCCAACTTACCGCAACACGGTGGTAGTCTTTACAATTACAGACATTAAACACTTGGACAAGGGAGGCAGCTCTGATACGGATGTTGGCACATAAATTTCATCAGGATTGGAAATCTATTCATATTTAAAAAAAGACACACATCAGGATTTACATTACAGAAAAGCAATAGTTTCGGTTTTTTATATTTTTTTTTTTTACTATTACAACAGGTAAATACTACTTATTACTGCAACAAGAAGATCATTCATAATCTTATTACATTGGCACCTCTGCAGGGGTGGAATCTATTAGACATCGAGAAAACACTCAGGTTTTTGAAATTGAAAGGTTGGAAACAGGGCTGGTGGGCAAAGACAAGGATTGGAGAGACTCTACCAAGAACCAAACTATGGTGGCCAGACTGGGTCAGACCATCCCCAAAATTGCAAGCACTTTACACTGTAGTTGGATCCTTTCAAATATGTGTTACAAGGAAGGATAACCAGTAAACTAGCAGTCATGGGTACCCAAGTCAGACTATTGCATGTGGGGAGTAAAGGCTAACGTCTCTATTCTGATCTCACAGAAGAGCTACCAGAGGCGTATCTAGAGGGGTGCAGGCATGGCTCATGCCATGGGCGCCACAACCCCATGGGCACCATACCTGCCCCTGTGCTGCTATGCCTGCCCTTTTGCTGCACCCCATGCCTGCTCCTGTGCTGCGCCACATTCCTGCCTCCATGCCTTCCCGTCACTCAGATCTCAGATCAAATTAATCCTGTTATCTGGTGAACATAGCTGCTACTTAACTCATGTATGTAGGCTGCAATTGGCTTAGTGTTAGAAAAGAGGACAGAGAGGAAGCAAGAAAACATATTGCCAAAAAAGTAACTTCAGCAATATCCTGAGCTAGAAAACAAAGGCAACCATAACACAAGTACGTGAGAAAGGATGCTGTTTTTAGAGGGGACCGGGGGACGCAATTTCAGTATTTGCCATAGGCTCTGCATTACCTAGATACGCCCCTGAGAGCTACTGTAGGACAAATCGCTCAATGCGGACCAGGAGATAGAGTTGTCGGAACACACATTGCATCTTTTTGGGAGCAGGGCTGCATAGCCGGTGACCAAACACTACTGGACACCTTCAGATGGCTTGTGGAGTCCATTGTCCCGATGTAAGTCAGATCCATACAGGGATCTACACATTACTGGACAGGAGGTTTTAAAGCCTTGGCTGATTATTGCAGATGGTCACAGTCTTTAGGCAGAACTGTATCCCACAAGATCTGCATGCTGAAAGTATCTGTGACCCGGCACTTCTTCATGGAAAACTAGGTTTAGGAAAGCCAAATGCGTTTTACATAGGAGATCATGTTAATAAAATGCTGCAATAGCTTTACCACTGAAACCATGTGACTGAGAACCTATGGAAAACCACAGAATGGTTGCTTCATGCATGTTAAAGCAAACCGGCCTTAAGCACATGCTTCAAAATAAATATCAAATTATAAACCTCATACAGTAAGAGACAAGCCTACTCAGAGAGTGAAACTAGTATTGTAACGAGTCCCTGGTCCACATGTAATTCCCTATTTCTCCTTAGTTTCTTTTCTCCTAGGAGATGCCATTGAAAAAGTACCAAAAAGTAGGTGAAAAGTACTGCCAAATTTATTCTGAATATTTTCTTGCTTGCTGGTGGCTTAAAGGGACACTGTAGGGGCGTCAGGGGAAATGAGTTGAAGTTACCCAGGGCTTCTAATGGTCCCCCACAGACATCCTGTGCCCGTGCAGCCACTCCCCAATGCTCCGGCCCCGTCTATTGTTCACTTCTGAAATTTCAGACTTTAAAGTCTGAAAACCACTGCGCCTGCATTGCTGTGTCCTCGCTCCCGCTGATGGCACCAGGAGCGTACTGCACAGGCCCAGTTATGGTCTGAGCCTGCGCCATGCGCTCCAGGTGACATCAGGGGAAGCGAGGACACGGCAACGCAGGCACAGTGGTTTTCAGACTTTAAAGTTTGAAATTCCAGAAGTGAACCGGAGGCGGGGCCGGAGCATTGGTGAGTGGCTGCGCGGGCACAGGATGTCTGCGGGGGACCATTAGAAGTCCCGGGTAACTTCAACTCATTTTCCCCCAACCCCCCTACAGTATCCCTTGAAAAGGCATTTTATGAAACTCAGGAGAACAAGTGAATAGCATATGGGCCACTGTCTGAAAGCTTCTAGGAACAGTGCTGTCAGTACTTACTTTCCGCAAAGCATGGCTTATTTCCACCACCACAGCTGCCAGAATTGTGGAGAGAACTCCGCGGTGCACCTCTGAAGAGGCCATGTGCCAGCACTGGACTGTGCAAACAAACTCTGCCACTGGTACCTGGAGATCTTGCAGGAGCTGCAAAGACAAAAGGACATCGCAACAAGTCAACCACTGGCATGGCTATTTCATCTGGATGCAATTCCCCAACAATTAAAAATAAATAAAGCATCAAACAAAAATTTTTGCCTCATGATACACCTACCTGGGGCTTCCTTCAACCCCTTGAAGCCGACATGCCCGACGGTCACATTGCAGATCGCAGCTGCCAACCTGGGATCCGCGCCGTGTGCAGAGGCCGACCTCCTCTACTGCGCGAGCGCAGCTGTCAATCAAGTCCACGTGGACAACGTGCACATGACTGACAGCGGCGCTTCACATAGGCGCAGTAAGGACGACCTCCGCACTGGTGGGGAACCCGAGCCGGCGACTTTAAGGGGCTGGAGAAAGTCCCTGGTAAGTATACATGAAGCAGGAAATGTTGCTTGATGTTTCCTTTAAAGTCCAAAGATATCATACGTACGCAAGAATACTGTGCAGTAGCCCAAAGCCACTAGTCCAGGAGTGACTCCGTGCTACTGCACAGGCACAGTACACCCGCCCTCATGCACAAAGGAGAGCACCGACTCAAACTAAAAAAGGGTCCAAGCCAGAAGCGGTGGGGTTGAGGAAGACGTACGAAGCCTCTGGACAATCCAGAGGCTCATCTCTTCTAAAGGTAAGCATAAAACATTTTTGTTTTCTGCTGCGGTCTCGGGTTTGTGTGCATATTATGGATATCTAACACCCATAAGAAGCTTTTCTGATTGTTTCTGGTTACAGTTCAACCTCATGGAACTGTATAGTTACGTTTAGACTTCTGCTAAGTAGAAAGCTCTGTCCTGTAGAGATGGGAGGATGAGCAGGAGGTGTCTAGCAAGGGACACACATTATCTAGTAGGTTGAATATTCCAACTAGGCAGATTGAGGAAGAAAGAAGCTCAAGGTCTGGAGACGCTTGTACACACAAACACATGACTAGAGGAGCAATAGGGTTGGCTTGGACAATCCGCCAATCTAGATCTCTCACCAATACATTGGAGGAGATTAGGAAATGCTGTGCAAATGCAGCATCCAGCCGCTTTAGCCGAGAACCATCTAGTCTGCGTTACAGGCTTTACATTCAAAGCACAATGTTAGGAGCCCCTGCACCATATATCAGACTTGTAGTGCTGGACACAAGAAGGGCAAAGAGGCACACAGAAAGGATAACATTTTGTTAAAAACAAATAAAAAGAAAACAAAGAGGTGGCTTACCTCTCACATGACAAAACACTGAGGTGTAATGTAAAATAATTATTTATTTAGCACAGGCAACGCGTTTCGTGGGTGCAAGCCCACTTCCTCGGGCCAAGTAAAGTGACAATCGCTGTATAGCCAAAAGCAACGGAGCTACAGTAAAATGTCCCCATTTTCAGGGCTGCTGCTTTTTGCATTATGGATACCTGTAGAGTTTTGTCATGCTCCTTCTTCAGTCTGCGAGCTGAAATCTCTATGGCTTTATGGAAGACCGTCTGTACAGCATCGAGGTGTCTATTCAAATCTATGCTGGAATCATTCATCTTCTGAGGCAAGCAGCTTTCTGTTATCTCTTTCAGCAGAGAAAGCAGCACTGGCAGGCAGTCACAGCACTTCTCTGGAAGGCACAAACATGACACAGATCACACATCCATACCAAACACAACTTGAGAGATAGGAATAAAACTTGAAAATCAATCACAGAGACAACAGGAGACCAGATAGTGTACAGGGCTGTGAAGTCATTTTGGGTACCTGGAGTCAGTGTCGTCGGTTTCATAAACTGAGGAGTCGGAGTGGGTTGATTTTTGTACCAAATCCACAGCCCTGGTAAGCGTCAGACTAAGGAGTCGGATTTGAGGAGTTGGAGCCATTTTGGGTACCCAGAGTCGGTGGTTTCAAAAACTGAGGAGTCTGAGTCTGATTATTGTTGTACCGACTCCACAACCCTAATAGTGTAGTATCTACTGTCCACTGGAGAATTGATATAGTAAAGGGGGTACTCACAAAATGAAGTTGCTATACAGGGCAACCAACCAATATAGCCTTTGGTAGAATAACCATCTCCCCGCGGGTAACAGGGTTCACCACTAGTATTTTAGTTACTCTCAAACACAGACTGGGACTGGTCAGCTGACAGGAGGCCACCCCCCTCAGGAGGGAAATGAACACAATGGGATGGGGGGGGGGGGGGGGTTTAGGGTAAAATAAAATACATACAACCCTTAAAATTAGAGATCAGAGGTGGTTTGGGTTTAAATGGATTTAAGGTAAACAAAATGTAATTGCACTAAGTGGCAACGTGTTTCGTGAGCAAACAACTAACTTTATCAGGCCAAATGTCAGTGCCTAGAATATTAACTAAAGAGGTACTCAACAGCGGACACAGAAGACTGCTACTTAAACACTGAGTAAAACCACTACCGCATGTAAGTAAACATTGAGTGTATGCTGTTGTCTTTTTATACATGTGATCGTTTTTTCACTCACAGCTTTTAATTATCAGTGTTATGGGTTTATGTGTCTGATATTGCGTACCTCTTGTTAATATTCTAGGCACTGATATTTGGCCTTATGAAGTTAGTTGTGTATGCTCACAAAATACAGTACGTTGCCATTAGGGAAAATACATTTCGTTTAACTTATATCCCTGTCCTCCTTGAGGCAAGCCACCTTTTCTCCTTTAATGTTACACATTTTTATTTATTTTGTTCTGAATTGATGCAGGATTATGCAAGTTTTGTATGCAAATATATGTAGCTTGAAACTGGACCCAATGAAGCCAATGTGTGATTTGACTGAATCATTTTCAAGCTGCACATATTTGCATAATCCTGCATCCACTTGATTTACATTTCATTGATCACCCCTATTCGCCACCTTTGCATCTTTTTCTGTCTTGTGCATCCCCTTTAGTTCTCTGCCCTCTGCTACCTCTGTGATAAACCTCTCGATTTGTAACTCACCACACACAGACACACACTTCAACAAATCACTTAGTCACACCTCCCAAAACCTCATATCAACAGGATCTAATAATTTGACCACTCTAGAATCCAATTCAAAGCGGTCATGCTGCTCCTACCCTTTGAAATACCTTGCCATAACTAGTGATGGGCAAGGCAGGTAGAAAATTTGCAGAATCCATGATTCTAATGAGGCTTAAAGTGGATCCGAGATAAACTTTTACTCATTGCATAATTGTGTACCTTTCATATAGTTTATAGGGCATTGCTCAAGCCAAATACTTTGTTTTAATACTTTAATTCCCTATAAACTAAACAAGCCTCGCCCACAGCTTCTCCAGTGCCTTGGCACTTTCAGACCCATGTAGCAAGGGCTTATGGGAGCTTAGCCCGGGCAGGTGGAGGTTACTAGCCAGAGTATTCAGAGGCAGAGGGGAGTGAAGTTTTCACAGGCTGAGGCCTGGAGATACATATCAGCTTGCCTGTGTGTAATGTGACAAACAGGACATGGCCGCTTTCATAGTATCACAGGAATAAATAATCATAACTGTTGAAGCCGTTTGCAGCTAGATTTGCTGTGTAAACTATCTAAACTTGCGGTGGCTGGATAGTGTAATGGTTAAGGGCTCTGCCTCTGACACAGGAGACCTGTGTTCGAATCTCGGCTCTGCCTGTTCAGTAAGCCAGCACCTATTCAGGAGACCTTGGGCAAGTCTCCCAAACACTGCTACTGACTATAGAGCGCATCCTAGTGACGGCAGCTCTGGCGCTTTGAGTCCGCCAGGAGAAAAGCGCAATATAAATGTTCTGTGTTTGTTGTTGTGTTGTTTGTAAACTTTAGATAAGATATATAGACAAGTTACTTGTTATAGTTAGTTTTTCCGGCTGAAGGAGGAAGTGTGCAGTATTGAGTCGTGGAACGCGTCCCATTGGACGTGTATGAGCGTGTGATATGCATAGAAGCGCCCAGACATCTGGGTAATTAACCTCCTGTCCCCCATGCACACACCTGAGGCAATTAAGTCTCATTAAAGTCACAGATTCGGCTAGTTTTCTACACATGAGCCCATCACTAGCCATAACCAATCAAGACAGCTCCAATCCTGGAGGCATTTAAAAGACAACTGTAACAAGAGGTATATGGAGGCTACCATATTTATTTTATATTAATCAATATCAGTTGCCTGGCAGCGCTGCTGATTCTCTGCCTCTAATACTTTTAGCCATAGACCCTGAACAAGCATGCAGCATATCAGGCGTTTCAGACTTTGTCAGATCTGACAAGATTAGCGGTATGCTTGTTTCTGGTGTTATTCATACACTACTGCAGTCAAATAGATCAGCGGGGTTGCCAGGCAACTAGTATTAATTTAAAGGAAATAAATACGGCCTCCATTGCTTTTTTGTTACAGTTGTCCTTTAAATCAAAACTGAAAAGCCAGATGAATAGTCTGGCAATTATGATCACAGAACTTTCCCCCTACACACATCAGTATATAATGATCTGAGACAACCTTATGGGCTTTGGGGACTTCAGGAAAAAAGCATTTTAAAAAGGTTTGTTGAATCACTGTTTTCATGTCCTAATGGCTCACTTTTGCTGATTTGTCTAACAAATGCATAAAAAAAGTAAAGCCTAGCATGACCCATATAATACTGTGAGTCCTTCATACATTCAAAGCACACATCTGTGTCACAACTTCTTCCGCTACTCACTCAGTCAATGCGGATCTATTCAGCCGGATAAAAAAAATAAATAAACGTCCCGAACGCAAAAACCACTTACCAGGCTGCATTACCGCCAGGAGAACTTGCAGAAGCTGTGCTTGAAAATCGGAGTCACCAAGGCCGACCATTATCACGTCTTTACACACTGTCAGATAGGTCTATTCAGTGACAAGAGAGGAATAATAGAAAATGTGATTTACGCGTTTCGGGAGATGGAGAAGCACAATACAACTCATTATGCTGCAGAAAGATGAATCACAAGCAGTTCTAAATGACCAGTCATTGAATGGAATGAGAAAGCACTTGTACACAAATAAAGACGCAGCCCCTACACTTGCCTCCTTTTAAGATGTAAATATATTGAACTGCATGTGAGCTGTGCTTATATACCACCATTAAAGTTATTCTATAGGCAAACAACTAACTATAAAAGCAAAATTATGTAAGACGGGGTTCATGCTTATTAACATTTGCATGTGAATGGAAAATGTGCCGAAACACATTTGTCGCGATTTAATGATAAAATGTCCAAAATTGCGCTTGCACTTTTTACATGTGCAAAAAAGATCTTGCAGCATAAATTCCCATTGACTTTCATTATCAGCGGTTAAAAAAGTGTAAAAATTTGCATATGAATGCTCTGCCCTAGCACTACGGCCTAGCCTAGGCTGTA
The DNA here is from genome assembly GCF_040937935.1 of Hyperolius riggenbachi. Classification (NCBI taxonomy): domain Eukaryota; kingdom Metazoa; phylum Chordata; class Amphibia; order Anura; family Hyperoliidae; genus Hyperolius; species Hyperolius riggenbachi. The sequence continues at coordinate 69,348,308 of NC_090650.1, read as the reverse complement.
TATTATACAGAATTCTATCTCTCCCCCCCCCCCCCCCAGCCATCTGGGAGATCAGTTATATTTTCCACTGGCTTTAGAACTCTCAGTAACTGAACACTCCGCAGAGTTCTCCTGCCAGTACTAAAGATGTTGCTGCCTATGATACATTTCAGAAAGTAAACCAGAGAGAGAAAAGAAATTACAATGGGCTAACATCAAATAATGTTTTTGAAGTTTATGGAGGGCAAAACCAAATAAAGGAAAATTAAAAACACTTTGCAAACAAATGCCCAAATCAACAGTGCAATATATGTACATAACAAAGTAGTCCCTTCATTAGATACTGGTCAGCTGCATTTTTTTTGTATGATAAGCTGATCATCAGGCCAGCCCATCTCTGTACTGCCATTTTTTTTTATGTTACAATAGAATCATCAGTGACCTGAACCTCATCTCATCCTCAACTTTCTTTCTAAGGGCTGGTTCAGACGGACGCTTGTGCAGCGTTTACAGCCAGCGTTCGGGGCTTGACGTTAAATGCTCCCATTCAAGTGAATGGGAGCGTTTGTACCAAGCTTTCACGCGCGTTTACACGAACGTGGCGTTCGGGTCCCGATTTTCCCTAGCGTTCAAGGAGCCCCTGGAAGCTACATGTAGCTTCCAGGGGCAGTTAACCGCGACGGGTAATGTCCCCCTAGGGGAAGAAAAACGCAAACGCAATGCGAACACTGCTGAAAGCCCGAACGCATCACGAACGTGACGCCTCTGAACGTCCGTCTGAACCATCCCTAAGACCAAATTACAGCACAAGTTCACCCCAGTTCAGAGTTGAGCTATCTGCTTGTGTCTTCTTTCCTTTGCAGGGCAGTTGTAGAAGACCTTTCTCACTGCGGAGGACAGTTAGGATGTGTGTTGCTATGGAAAGGTGAGCAGTACAGCAACTCTAAAGTTGCCTATTAATGGTACAATAGTTTCATAAGATATGATCTTTCGATTCGATTTCCAGGTTCGTAATTAATCAGAAGGTAGTTATCAAGAGTGATGTAGGTGAACAGCTCGCCTGCATAGGAGAACAGTTCGACAGCTATGGCCCTGTACTACCGGACGTGTTCAGTAGTGCGCATGCCCTAGCCCGGCGGTGCGTGTCCTTGATTGCGCACCTGTGGCCAGCACGCTTTGCACGTGTGTGACGCACACAAAGTGTGCCCAGCCACAGATGCGCAATCAGGGACGCTCGTCGCCGGACCAGGGCATGGCGCAGTACTGAACACGCCCGGGCGCAGGGTATGCGCATTACTGAGAGACAGCGACCTGGAAGTAGTACAGGGTCATAGCTGTTAGCAGGCAAGCTGTTCGCCTACATCACTAATTATCAATTGTTCCCATAAATGGGTCGAATAGGCAACTTTCATCTTCAGATACATTTGTAAGATCCAGCATTCTGATTGACACAAAAAAAAAAATCACATTCACATCTGAGGAAAATATTGTACCATTAGTCAAAGTCAAACAACTGTTGTACTTACAAGGGGCTACTCATAGTTTAGGTGGAGGAATAGGGTCACCAATGGTTCATTTAGAGAAATAGCATAGAAATAATAGGACGGTATATGACGGTTGGGAAGGCAGCTGCAACGTTTTGTAAACATAGCCTTGGCTCTTGGATATTTTCTCCTCTTACTCTAACCAAACCTCTCCCCCCCGTATGAGCAAAAACCAATTCCGCGTACAACTCCCCCCTCTGAACTTGGCAAAATAAATTATTCCGATTCTGTGTCTAATGAGGAAATAAATAATTAATAATGCAATTTTAGGGTAATCAAGTCTACATTTCGGATCTCACCTGAAGTATTTCTTGGGCCAGTTTAATTTGTTCTTCTGTCAAAGCCTCTGGACTTAAATCTTTAAGAATTTGACCTTCGATCCATCCACCTGTATCCTCCAGCACAGACAAGTACAATCGGCCTTCTGAGCTAAACTGTACAACCAGAAATCAAACAACTTCTTTAGCATAAGTCATAAGTGTTCTGTGCAGAGCATCTGTGCTACACATCTTCAATACACAAAGGAAATGTAACAGTTGAGGACATCTTCAGGCACATTACCTTGTACTGGAGGTGTATATTCAGCCGGCAATATAGGCTAAAGGCCCTCAGGCAAGTTTCCTGGCTGAGACTATGAGACACCCCAGGTGCCTTCAAAAAAGAGCAAAGCACCTCCTAAAACAAACACAGGTGGTCATCACATTTACAAAGAGGTAACATTCATAATACAATATTAATGATTTATAAGGTGTAAATATATTTTTAAAAAGAAACAATTCAGCAAATTTAGAATCACAACAGAAGAATCGCAGCAAGACTATTCTAAGTTATGAAATCTCCTCACACAGTCCTGAACTGCATTTCATCAGAATAAAATGAATACTCTTCAAAAACAATACTTTGATGCCCTAAAGTGAACCTGAACTGGCCGAGGAACAAAAAGTTAGATATAATGACTGTACTTTAAAAATGCAGCAGCACCTCAACTCAAACTGTTAATAGTTGTACATTGCATTGTCTGAACACCTAATCTACATTCAGGCTCATATCCTATGGTGTGCAGTGTTGCACTTACCTCTTTTTCTGATCTGAACTGTGGGGCAAATCTTTCTAGGTTAACAAATCTTAGTGACTGTCTATAGGGTGCCAAATCTTAGCGACTGCCTGTAGAGGGCCAAATCTTAGTGACTGCCTGTAAGGTTCCAGTCCTTAGTGACTGCTTGTAAGGTTCCAGTCCTTAGTGACTGCCTGTAAGGTTCCAGTCCTTAGTGACTGCCTGTAAGGTTCCAGTCCTTAGTGACTGCCTGTAAGGTTCCAGTCCTTAGTGACTGCCTGTAAGGTTCCAGTCCTTAGTGACTGCCTGTAAGGTTCCAGTCCTTAGTGACTGCCTGTAAGGTTCCAGTCCTTAGTGACTGCCTGTAAGGTTCCAGTCCTTAGTGACTGCCTGTAAGGTTCCAGTCCTTAGTGACTGCCTGTAAGGTTCCAGTCCTTAGTGACTGCCTGTAAGGTTCCAGTCCTTAGTGACTGCCTGTAAGGTTCCAGTCCTTAGTGACTGCCTGCAAGGTTCCAGTCCTTAGTGACTGCCTGCAAGGTTCCAGTCCTTAGTGACTGCCTGCAAGGTTCCAGTCCTTAGTGACTGCCTGCAAGGTTCCAGTCCTTAGTGACTGCCTGCAAGGTTCCAGTCCTTAGTGACTGCCTGCAAGGTTCCAGTCCTTAGTGACTGCCTGCAAGGTTCCAGTCCTTAGTGACTGCCTGCAAGGTTCCAGTCCTTAGTGACTGCCTGCAAGGTTCCAGTCCTTAGTGACTGCCTGCAAGGTTCCAGGCTTAGTGACTGCCTGCAAGGTTCCAGTCCTTAGTGACTGCCTGTAAGGTTCCAGTCCTTAGTGACTGCCTGTAAGGTTCCAGTTCTTAGTGACTGCCTGTAAGGTTCCAGTCCTTAGTGACTGCCTGTAAGGTTCCAGTCCTTAGTGACTGCCTGTAAGGTTCCAGTCCTTAGTGACTGCCTGTAAGGTTCCAGTCCTTAGTGACTGCCTGTAAGGTTCCAGTCCTTAGTGACTGCCTGTAAGGTTCCAGTCCTTAGTGACTGCCTGTAAGGTTCCAGTCCTTAGTGACTGCCTGTAAGGTTCCAGTCCTTAGTGACTGCCTGTAGGGTGCTTAATATAAGTGACTGCCTGTACAGTACCAAACCTCAGTGACTGTCTAAAGGGTGCCAAACCTTCGGGACTCTCTAATGGCTGTCAAACTAGCTTATTTAGAATAAAATAATTAAATTTAATCAGTAAGAGATACTCATTTTCAGAAAGTTCTTAAATAGCTCTCAGCACTAGAGATGTATGGCAGACAATAGCTTCAGAACCATTTCATGAGCCATCATATTCTCTCAATAAACCCGCGCCTTAGTATTGCTATTTTAACCAATGTGTGTAAATCGCATACAATAAGACTGTAACATGCAGAATGTCACAGGGTAGCATTGCATTTATTGAAGTAGAACAAAGATACGTAGTCATTGATTATCTGCCTCTCCTGCTTCCACTCACCCTGTCTAATCAAATGCTCAATTGGTAGACTGTCCTAAATCAACTGGAAGTTTGTCAGTGAGGCTTGAGGGAGTCACGACATCCCTGACAAATCCCATGACAGTGATCAGATCTGCCAGAAAATCAACAATCTGGAAGGAGCCCTTTACCCGCATGCAGAATGTTACAGAAATACAGCTCTCTAGCATAGTCACAGTATAGGCACACACATCATCCCATGTCCACATTTATCCATAACTTATAATAAAGACAGACCAGGCGTGAAGAACACAAATACTTACTTTGAAGAGCCCCAGCTGTTTCAACAGATCGTTCAGTTTGTTTGTCTGCGCAGCCAGAAGACAATCTCGGTTCATATTCTGGGACATAATATATTCTATATATTCAAGAGCCAGGTCTGGTTTACACTCTCTGGTATCCTGTATACGCACTTGGCGCCCAGATCCGCTGTGTTTCTAGACAAATAACAGGAAAATGAATTCAGAAATAAGGCTATGCTTGCAGGTGTTGTTGGCCAAGGACATCATTGTTTAATATTTCTCATTTCAATATATGTATTATGAAAAAGAAATAGGCAATTTGGTATAACAGTATTTGTACATTTTCTTGTTAAAGTGGAGCTGAACTCTTGCACTGGACAGAAGCTGGCTGCCTCGGCAGAGAAGGTAATTACATAAACACAGGATGTTAACCCTATGTCTGCTTTCATGAGATCAGGATGTAGACACACAGCTGATACAGGTCCTGCAATAAAGAAATGTTTTGCTCATTATCATGCTGTTGCTTATCTTTTAGAGCAGAGAGGAAGTTCTGAGTTCAGGTCCGCTTTAACAACTACAATAAATGGTTATTTTTAACAGTTGCAGTGCAAAAAACATTTACTTGCATTTCAGAACTGTATTCTAGACTTAGCATCACTGGCGTAAGTATGAGGTAGCAGGCCCCATGGCTGTGGGGGGGAGGCCTGGCCGTGAGGAAGGGCCCGGACTTCTTAACTCCACCTCCTCCACAGCCCCCCCCCCCCCCTGTACTCCCCCTGGTTGTGTCCTTTCATACAGACCTGCACGGCGGAAGTGATTGGGCTTACCTCTTCCCCCAAAGTCTCTCCGATGCTTCCACTGGAGCCACTAGGTGTCACTGTTCGCTTTGGTCTCTGCCTCCCTCCTGGTCTGACACATGCCACATGACTTCACACGATGTGCAGAGACATTCAGACTGAAAGGAATGACAGTGACACCTAGTGGCTGCAGCAGGAGCTCCGGAGAGACGCGATGGGGAAGAGGTAAGCACCCTGTCACTCCTACTGCTTTGATCTGTAGGTCTGGGTGGCAGAGTCAGGGGCGCGAAGGAGTGGGGCCCTTGTGGAGGAAGTAAGAGGTCCGGGCTCCTCCTCCCTGCTGGGCACATAGGGAAGGGGTTGAGGTCTGGAAGAGCCCCCCCCCTCTCAAGTTTTGAAGGGGAGCCTGTCAGACATAATTGAGCCCCTGCTTAACATTTCAAGTTACTATAACTGATCTCTAGTTGCACCATTAAAACTTTGTACATATGCTAGCTAGATGGTTCTCGGCTGAGGCTGCCTCTGCAGAGAATACAATGGCCTCAATTCACGAAGCTTTATCAAACACTTTATCAAACGGTTAATGTTTTATCGCTAGAGCTTTCAATAAATCTATAAACACTTTAGTGAATTCAAAATTAGATTTTACCCATGAGGTAAATTATCAAACGTTTGATAAAGTGTTTGATAAAGCTTCGTGAATTGAGGCCAATGTGTGAACGGCAGCCCCGTCGCGTTAGCGAAAGATCTGGCCTGCAGGATCATGTCCTCCGAGCGCAGGCAAAGGCTATACTCCTCCTTATCCCCCCAGCTCCACTGTGTGTCATGTTGTCTTTGGAAAAGCCCTCACTGGAAAGGATCAATACAAAGATGCCAGCCGGCTTCCCTACTCTCTGAGCACTATTTTGGCAGCTGGATTTAAAAAAAAAAAAAAAAAAACGTTTATTTGAAGTTCAATAAACAGAAGAGAGATACAAGATTGGACAAGGATATTGAAATACAGACAACACTCTGAATAGAGTGCATAGTAACATCGTACATTATTTAGCCAATGGCATTTTACACTCAAGGATAGAATGATGGCACTCAATACAGGAAGAACAGTCAACATAATGGCCTCAATTCACTAAGCTTTATCAAACACTTTATCGAACGTTTGATAATTTACCTCATGAGTAAAATCTAATTTTGAATTCACTAAGGTGTTATAGATTTATTGAACATTTTATCAATAAAACATTCGATAAACCTATAACATCTTAGTGAATTCAAAATCAGATTTTACTCATGAGGTAAACGTTTGATAAAGTGTTCGATAAAGCTTAGTGAATTGAGGCCAATGTGTTTTGTAAAGACACAAAACTCGGCACATTATCAACAGGATAATAACAATCAGATTCCACTTATAAATTTAACGAGAACACTTAACATTCAGTGCAGTATGGACTATTGACACTGGATCGAGCAAGTCACCCTCCAGTTAGGTAAGCAGCTGGAAGAGACAAGCTTGGCAGAAACAGACACCCAGATAATCTAAGAGACCCAATAGGGAATTGTAGATATATGTTGTGCTCATATTTTGGTGTGCTGGAACTAGTCCAGGCAGACCACATATTTTCAAATTTAACAGAGGCATTTCTATGCTGATAGATAGCTTTACGTTATGGTAGTACAGCATTAACAGATTTGATCCAATCCGTACAAGTAGGGACCACTGAAGTTATCCAGTTCTTAGTAAGCTGTTTACGATCCAGATGGAGAACCAATGTAAATTGTCTATGGCATTTGCTCGGTAAAGTAGTGGGGAGGAGATTAAGAAGACATGTTTTAGCTTCACAGGTAAATGGGCATCCCAAATGGTCATTTAGGAATTTTATTATCTGTACCCCAGAAGTGTTTACCTGAGGACAGGACCATACCATGTGCATAAAAGTACATTTGTCTAGACTTAGGGCAAAGGTCATCCCAATTTGCACGGACTTTGGATAATCTAACAGGAGTAAGAAAGGCCCTGTGGAGTATGTATAGGTATAGTAAACGATCAGGTAAGTGCGGGGAGACCTTAGGTACACTGGAAAGAACATCACCCCAGTTATCTTCAGATACATCCCGTATTTTTCTATCCCATAAAAGCATTTTCTGATATACATGGTGAGTGCATCAGCTGTGATTAGTGCATTATAAAGGAGAGTAATTAGTGGTTTAGAGGAGGCACCCTTGATGATGTCTACAAGCGGTGAATTCCCAAGGGAAGTTGTCAAATTGGGCATGTAATGCATGTCACAGTCTCATAAATTTGAAGAAGGCTGATTGTGGTAGAGGCAGCTGGATCTTAAAGAGGAGAAGGACTCTCCTGTAATGACAGAAACACATAAAAAGCTATTCATAGTGCATTTCCTCAGTCTCCATATCCTCTCTCACTTCAGCTTCCCTTGAAACCCAGTTCAAGCTCAGCCCTGAAAGAAAGGTGCATGTAAACAAAAGTATGGGCTCTCCAGGTAGATCTAGAGCCTGGAGAGAAGAGACATTTTTGAACGGATTATTTCAGGAGCAAGAGTTTAGCAACAGAGAGCATTCACTGTGAAACTCTTCAGGCATCAATTACAGGAGCTAATGAAAATAATGACATAATTACATGTAATGACAGCCAGGCCATTTAATTTCAGCCTGGCCAAAGTAAAAGCTGATCAGTTCTGTGGCTACAGACATCTGAAACATTTTCTTTTTAAATCCCTGCAGCTCCATTGCTGGTTACATAGCTAAATCCTGGGAGGTGAGGAAGACATTCCCATTGTGGTGGCTGGATAGTGTACTGGTTAAGGGCTCTGCCTTTGACATGGGAGACCAGGGTTCGAATCCTGGCTAGGTCAAGTACCTATTCAGTAAGGAGTTCAAGGCAAGACTCCCTAACACTGCAGGGTGGCCTCTTGAGCGCGTCCCAGTGGCTGCAGAGTCCGAGAGGAGAAAAGCACTACACAAATGTTCAGATTATTATTGGGGGACTGCTTCCTTAGGCTCCCCCACACACGCATGTAGTCCTCCACGTTCTATTTCCCGGCTAAGTGCCTACAGTGAGTGCACAGCCCTGGCCAACGTAATTCATGCCAGGAGATGTAATCCACCAAAGTTCATTCCCCTCACCATAGTCATATTCTCTTTCCCCAGTTCCTATAGACAGCCCTCCTGGGTCAGCAAGATTGGCAACATAACTGTTCCTCTACCTTCTAAATCGCCCAGCTTGTTTGTGTATAGTTTGATATAACTATCAGTAAATTATTATGGGCTTCTTGGTTGAACTGGATGGACTTATGTCTTTCAACCCAAATAACTATGTAACAAATAGGATGCCACTGTGCTACCGGTATCTATTAGAATTGTCTGTGAAAGTTCCCCCGCCTTGTGTGGAAGTCGGGCATACCTTGAACTCGTATGATTCATATGCTTGAAGAACGTGTTATTCTGTATCATGTTTTACTCTTGAACATTTTTTGTAAGTTACATCGCTCAGCTTTTATGTGCTCACACTGAAAAAACGATAGTATAGAAATCTACCGTTACAGATAAACCATCTTACACATGCAGATTGTACTCTAAACACTCGTAATACATTGCAATGCTGAAGCAGTTTGTCACATGGGGAACAGAACATAACGCAGATAAATGGTTACCTTTTTCTCTGGCAGAGACTCGGAAAGCCAGTCTATAATCAGGTCCAGTAGGTGGCCCACCTGTCCCCAGCGACACATGCAGTCGATGAGTGAGGAATATTTGCTTTCATCTGCCCCGCTGTCTAAATTTCTCAGCTTGGATAGCACAGAGCAGCTACAGAAGTGGATGAAGAAACACATATGCAGTATTTGTAAATAGCCTATACCTCCAAGCCCAGCAAGGAAAAAAAATTAAAAATTATTTTGATAGTGTCGAAAGGGATGACACCCTCTTTTTTTTCTTTTCTTAATTTCTTGACCACCAGTGTTCTCCCCAGGCTCATTTAGCCGGGTGCTCCGCCCGGCTGATTTTGGTGAGCACCCGGTTGACATCGGCTTGCCTCCTCAGCCTACTATGCTGTAAGCAGCGTTGCGCTGGCCCTGCCTTCCCTGTCATGCCCCACCCGGCTAGTTTTTCATTCCACCTGGCTGGAAAAAAATTCTGGGGAAAACACTGGATGGCTTTAATATAAACCTGGTGGTCCTACGCACAGGAAATTAAGGACAGTAAAAACACGTGCACTAAACATCTGAACACGGCTATTTACTAAAATATACATGCCTATACCAGGGATTCTTAAATAAATATGTCGTAGTGATAATCTGGCCAAGTCAGCATAATTCTCATGTATGGCCAGCACCAAACCCTATCAACAGATGTCAAATACTTACATGGGAAATTTCAAGTTATTTTTTTCTAAAGTACACCCCACAGTGAATGTTTTGTGGAAATCCAGAGAGGTAGGTAATCAGCTCTGCTGGGACACTAGTTGCCTCAACTGTAAATGTTTGTAGTTTTCTGCAAAATATGCACTGCTGGTGGTACTTGAGGACAGGGTTGGGAAGCCTTGTGCTAAAGCACATGTAGAAACGGATAAGACAACTATGAATGGCTCAGAATAAACAAACAAAAGTTAAGAGGTGGAGAGAAAACTAAGAGCCATATAGTATAGTAATTGGTTTTGATAGGAGGTACAGTACAGTAGTAGACAAGTGGTAAAAGGCAGCACCCAACCATCCAGATGCGACGTGCTTTTGGTCGTTGTCCCTCTGCCTGCAGGAACAGCAAGTAGACACTCTAAGAAAAGAGACCCAGCACCGTCTTCAAATGTATTTCAAGCTCTTTATTTTTAAAGCATCAAACACATAAAAAGGGCAAGTCTGTGCGACGTTTTGAGAAGAGCCTCGTCTCTTTCTCAAGCTGACAAGCCCTCTGAATACTAGAGATGGCCCAGCTTTGGAGAACTCATGGAGAAGCACATGATCAGTTTGATCAGCTGACAGATTTGTAAGCCTCTGATTTGCTGAGATGACTTCCTGTTTTAACACATGATCATGACCAGCAAATCAGAGGCTTACAAATCTATCAGCTGATCAAACTAATCATGTGCTTCTCCATGAGTTCTCCAAGGCTGGGCCATCTCTACTGAATACATGCAGGTTCAAACGGCTTTAAATAGTGCTTGCTCCACTAAGGTGCCAAATAGAATGGTCTGGACGCCCTGTCGTCAACCAATCAGGCTAAGTTCCTACGTATAAACCCTCCCATCCAGTGGAGGACCTGATGGAGAACTGCATCTATTTTTATGCTCCAATCACTTTAAAAAGGCCGCTGGAGCCCCGACCAATGAGGCAGAGCATGTCCTGAATGAAAAACATCATATGAAGGACGCATGCGTAAATCTGCAATGAAAATAATTTCGGGGCGTCCAGACCATTCTGATTGGCTCCTTAGTGAAGCAAGCACTATTTAAAGCCGTTTGAACCTGTATGTATTCAGAGGCCTTGTTGGCTTGAGAAAGAGAGGAGGCTCTTCTCGAAATGTCGCATAGACGCGCCCTTCTTAGGTCTTTGATGCTTTAACAATAAAGAGCTTGAAATACATTTGAAGACGGTGCTGAGTAAATACAGTAAATGATACTCACAAAAGTGTGCCACACAACAGACGAGAGGGAAGAACAAATGCGACCCTACTCATGATAAAATGTTGCTCTCTGCAGGTATGGGTCAAAAATTATCCTGAGAATGCCCCATGAATAGATGGACTAGTCCAAAACCTGTCCATTCTGTTTTAACTTACTTTTTTTTTTTGCTTTAGGGGTCCTTTAACCCTTTCACCAGTAAGTACTTAAGTTTGCACAAATAACCTAATACTCTTATCTTTTAAAATTAACACCGTCATGTTAATTTTGTCCTAAAGAATAGCTGGCAAGTTTGCCAAACGCAATGCTTCTCGGCTGCTAAAAGACTGAGGCCTCTTACACACTACATGCGATTCCGATTTTTTATCTGATCCGATTTTGGATTCATGCTGCTAAGATTTTTAATGAGAATCCAAAATCGTATTAAAAAAAAAAAACGGAATCGCATGTAGTGTGCAAGAGGCCTAATCCTTGCTTTTTCACTCCATGTTGAGAATAAAGTTATGAACTTTACAACCAGATTCACTCTGTGTACACGGTACAACTCCTCCCCTTCCTGCATAATCCCTCCTGCCCTGCTTTACTGCTTTTCAATCAGCTGCATAGGAAAGTAAAGGAACCGCAATCTAGAAACTATTATTCTCAACCGCTTGGTCTAGGAAATGAATTTTAAGGCATCACCTACATTTTTATGACAGGAAAACGCATGAGATTTTTTTCTTCACATATTGGCTTAAAACATAAATATTTAGGGAGCTCTTTAACTTCAAATGTTAAAGTTGTATTAAAGCGGAATATAACCCTGCATTTCAACTTTGCTCTAAAACTTTATTTACAGCATATTATATGCAACCAGCATTTTTTTTTTACTAGACCAGCATTGGAAGGGTTACACACAGAGCTTTAAAGTTCCGTGGAGAGAACTGCTGCCGCATCTGAAGTTCAGATAGATACATTTAAGCAAAACAAAATGTAACAACTGTGGAATGTGACTCACTCTCTCTGACTGTGCAGGAGCTGGAAGACAGTCAAAGAGTGTGTAACATTCCTCACTTGCTACATTTTGTTTACTTACAGTAAATGTATCTATCTAAACTTCAGCAGTTCTCTCCACGAACTTTAAAGCTCTGTGTGTAACCCTTCCAATGCTGGTCTAGTAAAAAAAAATGCTGGTTGCATATAATATGCTGTAAATGATGTTTTAGAGCAAAGTTAAAATGCAGGGTTATATTCCGCTTTAAAGAAATTAATTTAAAAAACAGGCAAGTGGAATGGCAGATGTATACCTGAATGTAGGAACTGCAGATGGTGGCATGAAAGAAGCTAGAATTATTAATGGCGCAGTGCAGCGATCATCCTGCAGGTGAGATAAGATGTATAGGTTACATAAAGCACATGAAGTATAAGCCACACCAAGCACATAAACCAGATGAAAAAAAAAAAAAACACTAAAAACTACTTTATGCAATGAGACACTCTAATTTCACCCTTTTCTCCATGTAAATGAAACTTTCTTTTCTCAGGCCATTTAACCACTTGACATCCCCTAGTGACCAGGCTATTTTTTACAATTTAGGGCACTGCAGCTTTAAAGGGAACCAGAGACAACCTATATTGAAAAAAAGGAAAAGCTTTTATACATACCTGGGGCTTCTTCCAGCCCCATAAGCCTGGATCGCTCCCATGCCGCCGTCCTCCGCTGCCTCTATCGTCGGTACTCGTCACTTCCGGCGGACGCAGCCAATTTTCCGCATGAACAGGGGCTCCCTCCATATCCTTACGCATGCGTAGTATGGAGGCGCATGCGTAAGTATATGGAGGGACCCCCTGTGATGCGAAAAATTGGCCGCGTCCGCCGGCAGTGACGCACTATGCTTAAGTCAACTGGCCCGACTGGCCGAAAGTACGGGACCCGGTACCGGTGGATAAAGGAAGCGGAGGACGGCGGCGTGGGAGCGATCCAGGCTTATGGAGCTGGAGGAAGCCCCAGGTATGTATAAAATGATTTTCTTCAACAGCTCTGGTTCTCTTTAATGCCTCGCTGCAGGGCCGTACAACTCCGCACACAAGTGATTCCCACTCCCTTTTCTGCCCACCAACAGAGCTTTCTGTTGGTGGGCTCTGATCGCTGCTGGGGTGTTTGTTTATTTTTTTATTATTTATTTAGTTATTTTTAAATAAATTTGGACATTTTCTTATTTTATTTCCCACCTTCTCTCCCTCCCCCGGCAGCCAATCCCAGCGATTGGCTCTCATAGACATCAGCCTATGAGAGCCGATCGCTCTCTGTGCCTCCCCAGTACAGCGCTGCCTTAGATCGCAGCGCTGTACATTGTAAATAGATGGCGGTCTTGCCGTCTAACAGTCTCCTAGTGGCGATCACCGCTCGGAGACTGATGACGGAGCAGAGCATTCAGGTGGAGATTGCGCGATCTCCTGCAAAACCCCACCCCAGGACTTGACACCAAATGGCATTAGGCGGCCGTTAGGTAGTTAAAACAGTACTAAAAGCAGCTCAGCTCAGTGTACACACAATTCAATTTCCATCAAATTGACGGTTCGAATCTATTATTTCCGACTGGTCCAATCAAATTTCCGATCAATTTTGTATAGAAGGGATCAGAAAATCAATTGACAATCAGATGGGATCTGTCAGAAATAATTGATTCGACAGTCAATCTGATGGAAAATTGCATCGTGTGTACCAGGCATAAGGCCTGGTGAAATTTTCATTTCAGATCCTTCGATCAAGAAAATGGTTGGGTCTGGGTAAAAAAACATACAGTCTACTGATTTCCAGCGACCGATTCCAAGCTCAAAATTGATCTGTTTCCTGATCGGAAGCAGATTTGACATGCTGGAACATGTCAAGAAAAATACTGGCTATCATTCGTCTGTATGTCCTTTCGATTCAATTTTGATCGATATCCAATCAGAAAAAAGGAATCGGAATTTGAAACAATTGTATACATGTGTAGGCTAGCTTTCTTCCATATCCGATTGATGTCACATCTGAATACTGATCTGATCAATCGTTCGAATAGGATCAGAAGTGAACATCGCATGGTGTGTACCTGGCTTAAAGTGAACCCCAGGTGAAAATACACTGATGAAATAAACAATTGCATCCATCCTCCTACTCCTAAAAAAATGAACTTTTTTTTAGATATTCCATGGTGTTATTTTATAGTTAAACTTTAACAATGTACAAAGAATGTTCAATTGTCTCTTACCAACGGCAATCTATTAAGAGTCCCAGAGTGAAAATACATGAATTATTGACCCTTTTCTATCTCTCCCCTGCCCACAACAGTTGTATTCTGCCAGGAAATCTGTTATGGCTGTAGTTTGCCTATCATTGAGGTTGACTATATTCCCAACAAGGTACCAATGCAAAAATCATTTGACAACTCAGTTTATGAAACCCAAAAATTGCTCCTACTTCACAGTCATGGTTATTAAAATGTTTTGCAGCAAATATAGCTGCAAACAGCTTTAATAGAAAATGATTATTTCTTCCTGTGATACGACAGCAGCCATGTTGTTTGTAAACATTACACAGAGGCAGGCTTATCTGTATCTTGATTACTAAGCCTGTGAAAAAAACCTAATCCCCCCTCCTCCCTCTGAAATCAATGACTAGTAACACCTCCTCCTGCCCAGACTGAGCTCCCATGAGCCCTTGCTACTGCCAAAGCGCTCTGAAAACCTGTGGGCGTGGTTTATTTAGTTTATAGGAAATTAAGAGTATTAAAACAAAAACAAAAAAGTATTTGGCTTGAGGAATGCCATATAAACAATAGGAAAGGAACACAATTATGCAATGAGTAAAAGTTCACCTCGGATCCACTTTAAGTCACCTCAGAGAAGATGAATGTAAACAAATTAATCATTTCAGGCAATGTTCTTACAATTTAATAGTGTACTTAACCTATTAGAGCAGAGGGGAAAAAAGGCCATCCTGGACCCATAATGGAACATTTTTTGGACACATTCCATTAAAAAGATAGTAATGATTTGTGTGGCAAGCTGGATGGCTGCTCAGAGGCACAATTTTGCTTCCTAGCAGTGAAGCTGTTAGGGATTGGAAAACTCCAGCATTATGCTTCAATATCTTTCATGCAACATTAACCTCCTTGCCGGTCTAAAAAATCCGGCAAGGAGGCAGCGTGGAACTTTTTTTTAAATCATGTAGCGAGCCCAGGGCTCGCTACATGATAGCCGCTGAGCGGCGGCATCCCCCGAGCCCCTCCGATCGCCTTCGGTGATCAGAGTATGCAGCAAATCCCGTTGAGAACGGGATTTCCTGCAGGGCTTCCCCGGTCGCCATGGCGACGGGGCGGGATGGCGTCACAGGGAATCCCGGGCCACCCCTCAGCGCTGCCTGGCCCTGATTGGCCAGGCTGCGCAAGGGGGGGGGGGCGCAACGTTGCGGATAGCGGCGGTGATCGGGTGTTACAAGCAGCTAGCAAAGTGTTAGCTGCTTGTAACAAAAAAAAAATTATGCAAATCGGCCCAGCGGGGCCTGAGAAATCCTCCTGCGCAGGTTACCCCGAGCTGAGCTCGGGATAACCGGCAAGGAGGTTAAAGAGACACTGAAGCGAGAATAAAGAGCTCATAACGCCGCTATTCCGCGGCTAAACGGGGTCCCTTCACCCCCAAACCCCCCCCCCCCGCAAAATCAACGACCAAATTGGTTAACGGCTGCAGCCCTGCCTCTGAGCGCGTCTATCAGCGGCGCATTGCCGCCTCTCCCCCGCCCCTCTCAGTGAAGGAAGACTGAGAGGAGCGGGGGAGAGGCGGAGATACGCGCTGACAGACGCGCGTGGGGCAGGCGGTTAGCCCTGCCTCAATCAGGAAGTGATCCCCGGTTGCACGGAGGGGATTTCGGGGGGTAAGGGACCCCCGTTTAGCCGCGGGATAGCGGTGGTTTAGCAGGGGCACACATGCCCCTGCTAACTATGAGCTCTGAAGCGAGATTTATTCTCGCTTCAGAGTCTCTTTAAGCAACATATTGGGCATATGGGCGTGGTGGTGTAGCGGTTAGCGCATACGTTTTCCCCGTGTCTGTGTGAGTTTCCTCCGGGCACTCCGGTTTCCTCCCACAGATAAGTTAATTGGCTTTCCCCTAAAAATTGGCCCCAGACTATGGATACATGCACTACACAATATAGACATATGACTATAGTAGGGGCTAGATTTTGAGCCCCTTTGAGGGATAGTGACAAGACAATGTACAGCGCTGCATAATATGTCGGCGCTATATAAATACTAAAATAAATCATATTCTTTTGAGAAAAGGAGAGCTAAGGAGAAGGAGATATTTTCAGTGGATGTACGGTGGTGGGTCTTCCTGGGCGACCCCTTAGTCTCTACTGTAAAATGTACTTACATTATTGTGACTCTCAAACACTACTTAGACAGTACTGTAATAACAGCGCAACACAGCCAAGGAGGTTACATCAGCCTTTCATATTACTGTCCACAGTTGGGATTTATTCACAGCATAGCGTTGGATGGAGAGACTCTTACAGCTTACCTTAAACACTCTGAAATATTCGGGCAGCACAGAGGCAAATTTACTGGTGGTGTATAGTTTTGCTTCTTCGTTCTGTTCCAGAGCTTTTCTGATACTGACCCACAAAATGGCAACAATCTCCAGTAAGCTGGCTACAGATGATGCATCTTCCTTGGACAACACATTCTCCAGTACCTGAAACCAGTGAACACAATCTCATCATGGCAGGGTCAGCCACAAGCACAACGCAACAAACCACTATCGATGAGAAAAAAAGGCAGTCCTTTAAGATCAGCTGTATACTTTGCATGGATTAATCGAAAACCTAAGTGCTTAAAGAGCACTGAAGCGAAAAAAAAAATATATGATATTATGATTTGTATGTGTAGTACAGCTAAGAAATAAAACATTAAGATCAGATACATCAGTCTAATGCTGGATACACACCATGAGTTTCCGCGTCGCACGCGGCCGTCGATACGCGTCGATTCGATTATTTCCGAACTAATTTCGATGATTTTTAGGTCGAATGCCATGTAAAGTATGGCAAATCGACCTAACAATCCATCGAAGCTTGAATCGGTCATGTCGGAAATAATCGAATCGACGCGTATCGACGGCCGCATTGAACACGGAAACGCATGGTGTGTATCCAGCATAATTGTTTCCAGTACAGAAAGAGTTAAGAAACTCCAGTTGTTATCTCTATGCAAACAAGCCATTAACTCTCCGACTAAGGTGGAGAGGGCTGTTATCTGACTTATTATCTCAACTGTAAGTGAACTGTTTACTTTTTCTCTGCTAGAGGAGAGGTCATTACTTCACAGACTGCTCTGAAAGACTCATTTTGAATGCTGAGTGTTGTATAATCTGCACATATTATAGAATGATGCAATGTTAGAAAAAACACTATATACCTGAAAATAAAAGTATGAGAATATTTTCTTTGCTGCTAATCTTCTAGTAATTATTCATAGTACACAACCAATACACTACATCATATATTTTTTTTTCGCTTCAGTGTCTCTAAGTGTGTTTTAGCTTTGTTGGGTCCTATTTAACCACTTAAGTACCAGCGGTCTCTGCCCCCTTAAAGGAGTGATCCAAGCTTAAAAAAAAAAAAAAAAAAAAAAAAAAAAAAAAAGAGAATCCACTTACCTGGGGCTTCCTCCAGCTCCCGGTGTCCTTCGCTGCAGAAGCCGACCTTGCCAGGTCGACTTCCGGGTCGGCTTCTTGTGCGCTCCACGGTGCGGGTCACGTGGTCTAGCCGACGTCATCATTAATGTACTGTGCCTGCGCAGTATATAAATGATATAAAACTCTGCAGTGAAGTACAACGGGAGCCACCGGAGCTGCGGCAAGGGCACATGATGGCTGCCACGGGCTGGAGGAAGCCCCAGGTAAGTGGATTTCCATTTTTCTTATAGCTTGGATGTGTCCTTTAAGGACCAGAGACCGCTGGTACAATACCGACTGAATCCCGACGAATCGTCACGCATACCTTCCGGGATCCTGCTGACATAGACTCTGCCATCAGTCATGTGAGCCGGTCAAGAGCCGCTTTCATTGGCTTCTGACTGTGTCTATCAATGTAAGCCAATGGGAGCAGCTTGCATTGATAGACACGGCCAGGAGCCAATGAAATCGGCTACTGACCGGCTCACATGGCTCTGTCGTCATAGAGACAGGCAGAGCCAGTGAGCTGCGGCGAGAGACGTCGGGTTTAACGGCGTGATTGGCGGGGAGCGACGGAAAAGGTGGATGCGCAGGGTGATTGAAATCTACATCCTGCCAGCCAGGAGCCCACCAAAACAGGGCGTAGATTTCAATCACCGCGGTCCTTAAGTAGTTAAAGGAAACTCGAGACGTAAAGATATAAAAGTTTTATACATACCTGGGGCTTCCTCCATCCCCCTCCGCACCGGTCGCTCCCCCACTGTCCTCCTCATTTGCCCAGTAGAAGCCCCATTAGCTTGGCCAGCCAGGGCACACTACGCAGCCTTGTGTGGGCGCCCCACAGCACTCCTGTGGCCGGGAGAGGTTTGTGCAGCTCTACTGCGCAGAATGCTCCCAGCTGTGGGAGTGAGACAGGTGCGCACGCGAGCGAACTGCATCTGCGGTGACTGGCCAAGCTAACGGGGCTTCTACCGGACGAACGAGGAGGCGGAGGAAGACGGCATGGGGGCGATCGGTGCAGAGAGGGCTGGAGGAAGCCCCAGGTATGTATAAAATGTTTATATCTTTACGTCTCAGGTACACTTTAGACTTATTTGTAAACCTGAAGTCAAAAAACAAACAAACAGATACTTGCCTAAGAAGAGGGAAGTTTCTGGATTCTCAGAGGCTTCCCATGTCCTACAGGAGACCATCACCACTGCCTGGGACCATCATGTAAATTGTGACCATGCTTCTTTTCATGTGCTGCACCCACGCAAATACTGGCATGACCGCGCAGTAGCACGGAGCCACAATTTACTGCAATGGATTGTTACACCCGAGCCAGGGCACTATCTGCATGTAGTTTGTATGTTCTCCCTGCGTCTGTGTGGGTTTCCACTAGGCACTCCGGTTTCCTCTCACATCCCAAAAACATACAGATAAGTTAATGGACTTCCCCCTAAATTGGCCCTAGACTGCGATAAACATATGATTGTGGTAGGTATTAGATTGTGAGCTCTTCTGAGGGACAGTTAGTGACAAGACAGTATACAGTAAAACCTTAAATTGCAAGTAATTTGGTTTAAGAGCTCTTTGTAAGACAAGCAAACATTTTTTATGAAATTTTGACTTGATGAGCAAGCAACGCCTGGATATACAAGCACAGAACATTTACACGCGTCACATCAACACAACTGAGCCGACGGTTCTACTCCCTTTGACGCTACAGGATTATTCTTAAATTTTACTAAAAAGGAAACTTAAGTCAGAGTGAAAAAAATAAAAAAGCCAATTTTACTTACCTGGGGCTTCTACCGGCCCCCTGCAGTCGTCCTGTGCTTGTACTCTAGAATTCTCCGGGCCCCGGCGCAGCTCAGTTTCGATTTTGCTTGACCGAGTCTGTCTCCGCGCGCGTCCTAGTTTGAGTCCTGCATAAGCACAGCACAAGAATATCTCTAGTGCGCCTGCGCAAGGCGCTCCCGGCAATGGAATCCCGAACAGAGACGCGCATGGCCAGGGCTGCGCAGGCGCACTGGTTGGAGGCAGGCAAAATCGAAACTGGGGTGCGACAGGGGAGGATCCTAGAGTACAGGCGCGACTGCAGGGGGCCAGTGGATCCTAGAGTACAGGCGCGGGCACAGGGCGACTAAAGGGGGTTGGTGGATCCTAGAGTACAGGCGCGGGCACAGGGCGACTGCAGGGGGCCAGTGGATCCTAGAGTACAGGCACGGGCACAGGGCGACTGCAGGGGGTTGGTGGATCCTAGAGTACAGGCGCGGGCACAGGGCGACTGCAGGGGGCCAGTGGATCCTAGAGTACAGGCACGGGCACAGGGCGACTGCAGGGGGTTGGTGGATCCTAGAGTACAGGCGCGGGCACAGGGCGACTGCAGGGGGCCAGTGGATCCTAGAGTACAGGCGCGGGCACAGGGCGACTGCAGGGGGCCAGTGGATCCTAGAGTACAGGCGCGGGCACAGGGTGACTGCTGGGGGCTGGTGGATCCTAGAGTACAGGCGTGGGCACAGGGCGACTGCAGGGGGCCAGTGGATCCTAGAGTACAGGCACGAGTACAGGCGCGGGCACAGGGCGACTGCAGGGGGCCGGTACAAGCTTTTACTCTCACTTAAGCTTCAATTTGATTTGAGTGTAGGGACTGTACAATGTCACATTTCCGTGAAATCCTCAAAAGGAGGCAAAACAACTGTCATTGGATAAGTTCCTTGTTTGAGCCAGACGAAAAAAAAAAATAAGTTGGGCTGAGCCAACAGATAGCAAGGATTCTGATAGTTATAGTGGAGAATCGTTTTACTTTATACAGTACTTTGTATTAAATATTTTTTATAACCGTTTTTGGATTGTGGAATGAATCATCCAAGTTTCCATTAATTCTAGGGGAAAATCTGCTCTGATATAAGAGTGCTTTGGACTTCAAGCATGTTTCCAGAACAAATTATGCTCGCAAAATAAGTTTCCACTGCACTCTGTAAAGCACTGTGGAAGAATTTGGCGCTATATAAATACTAAGTAGTAATAAAAATAAGCCTTACAGGAGTACACAGACAAGATCAAAGTAGTATAGGTAAGTATCATATGTATCGTTATCTGCTTAACCCTCCTGGCGGTTAATTTTTTTTGCCAAAATGGCAAAAATCCTTTTTTTTTAAATTTTTTTTTTTGTGTTTCATGTAAAGCTACCAGAGTGGTAGCTACATGAAACACCACTAGAGGGCGCATGTGTCCCTCTAGTGCGATCGTCGCCGGCATCAATAGCAAACAGGGGAACGCGTATATAACGCGCTCCCCTGTTTGGCTTCTCCTGTCGCCATGGCGACGATCGGAATGACGTCATGGACGTCAGCCGACGTCCTGACGTCAGACACCTCCGATCCAGCCCATAGCGCTGCCCGGAACTCATTGGTCCGGGCAGCGCAGGGCTCTGGCGGGGGGGGGGGGCCCTCTTGCGCCGCTGCGTACGGGCGATCGCCGCAGAGCGGCGGCGATCAAGCTGTACGCGCGGCTAGCAAAGTGCTAGCTGCGCGTACAGCATTTTAAATGGAGCAAATCGCTCCATCAGGGGCTGAGATATCTTCCTGCGCGGCATAGCCCGAGCTCAGCTCGGGCTTACCGCCAGGAAGGTTAAAGGGAACCAAGCACCACTTTTTTTTAATGGTTTTTAATAGCTATAGGAGCTGCCAAGTTCCCCCCTCCCCTTCTAGCTGCCCATTATTTATCCAGGGGGAAGGTGTGAAGATAGCATCTGTGGCTTTTCTAAACTCTTTGAAGCATAGTGACCAATATCTCCACCCCCTTGCTGATGAAAGCTTGTTGTTAATGTGTGCAATAAAAAAAAATTACAGACCTTGGCCTCATTTCATTAAGCTTTACCAAACACTTTATCGAACATTTGATAATTTACCTTATGAGTAAAATCTAATTTTGAATTCACTAAGGTGTTATAGATTTATTGAACATGTTATCGATAAAGCATTCGATAAATCTATAACACCTTTGTGAATTCAAAATTAGATTTCACTCATGAAGTAAATTATCAAACGTTTGATAAAGTGATAAAGCTTAGTGAATTGAAGATCTTATCTGCCTCAAAATTCTGTGGTCAGACAGGCCTGTAAAGTAGGCTAATAAAGGCCTCTGCTATACTTTTAAAGAGAAACGCCGACCAAGAATTGAACTTTATCCCAATCAGTAGCTGATACCCACTTCTACATGAGAAATCATTCCATTTCACAAACAGACCATCAGGGGGCTCTGTATGGCTGATATTGTGGTGAAACCCCTCCCACAAAGAAATTCTGAGTACGTACTCTTGGCAGTTTCCTGTCTGTGAACCCTGTTGAATTGTGGGAAATAGCTGTTTACAGCTGTTTCCAACTGCTAAAACAGCAAGCAGCAGCTACATCACCTGCCAGCAGTAAAAATGTCACCATGTGATAAATGTCAGAATATAAATCAGGGATTTAAAATATTTTACAATGGGCAAACACTAGGGCCTGTTCAGACTATCTGCGTATGAAGAATGCGTTTGAAATCAAAGAAACGCAAGTTGAAAAACGCATGCATTTTTGTGGCGTTCTAATGCGTATTCTATTGCGTTTTGCACACACACGTGACCCAGGGGGAAAAAAAAGAATTATGGGAAGCGCAGAGGGAAACGGACGCTAAAAACGCAATAGTACGCGTTTTTGATACGCGTCCATAGACTTTCATTGCGTCCGTTTCTATGCGTGACGCACAGAACTGCGTGCAGCAATGCGGATGAGAAACGTATGCGTCTCATACGCATACATGTGAACTAGCCCATTCAAAAGCATTAGGAGCCGTTTCTATGCGTTTTTTGTACCCAGACACGTTCCCTGAAAACGTCTAGGAACGCACATAGTCTGAACAGGCCCTAAATCATTTATTCATAATTATTGTAAAAACAAGGACTTTTTTTTTTACATTATTTTCACTGGAGTTCCTCTTTAAAGAGAATCTGTATTGTTAAAATCGCACAAAAGTAAACATACCAGTGCAATAGGGGACATCTCCTATTACCCTCTGTCACAATTTCGCCGCTCCTCGCCGCATTAAAAGTGGCTAAAAACAGTTTTAAAAAGTTTGTTTATAAACAAACAAAATGGCCACCAAAACAGGAAGTAGGTTGATGTACAGTATGTCCACACATAGAAAATACATCCATACACAAGCAGGCTGTATACAGCCTTCCTTTTGAATCTCAAGAGATCATTTGTGTGTTTCTTTCCCCCTGTTCTCATGCACTGAAGTTTCAGGCTGCTTGTTTCTTCCTGCAAACAGCTTTGCCCTTGTCTGTAATTCTTCAGTATGTGAAAGCCCAGCCAGCTCAGAGGACGATTTATCCAGCTTGTAAAAGATAAGAGAGAAGAGAGAAGCTGCTCTAATCCTAAATAACACACAGGCAGTGTGCATACAGGGGCCTGGAAGGGGGAGTTCATAGCAGAACCACAACACTGAAGAACTTGGCAGCCTTCCAGACACAGGCCGACAAGTCTGACAGGGGAAAGATACATTGATTTATTACAGAGATGGTGATAGTAGAACGCGCTGCAGTAAGCCAGAACACATTAGAATAGCTTTTTGAACTTGTAGGATGATAAAAAACAGGATGCAATTTTTGTTACGGAGTCTCTTTAAGGCTGCTTTCACAGTGGGACTTTATAGGCGCACGTTAGAGCAGCCTGTAACGCAGCCCACCGCACAGTAATGAAAAATCAATGTGCTGTTCACAGTGCCCACGTTGCGTTACATTGTAATGCTGCACGTTCTGGGAAAGTGCAGCATGCTGTGCGTTATACTGGGCTTTAGCTGCGTTAGACTGCTTGCACATGCTTAGTGACTAGCCACATGGCTAATTAATATTCACTGCACTGTGGTGTAACCTGGACTCAGTTTTGTCCGGATCATGAATGAATCGTTCATTTGATCCGGATCTTTTTTGTGAGTCGAATCATTCGGATCATCACAATGAATGATTCGGTTCACAGTGGATGTCTGTCTGGAAGAAACCGGAACATACAGAATGTACAGTGCAGGGAAAGTCCTGTCCTGCCAGTCATTTCACCCCCAGTCTGCTTCCCTAGTAAAATGATTCAAATGATTCGCTTCAAAGATCCGGATCTTTTCAATGATCCGATTCGAATCATCCGAATCCTTGAAAAGTTCCGGACTTCCCATCACTATCCTGGCGCGGCTGTTCTATCAGTATAGATAGAATGAAAGCGCACCAATAGCAGCATAATGCGGCTCAATCTGACGTCCAACTTCAACACCACCATGCGTTGCGTTAGGGGCACGTTATGTGACCATAACGTCCCCTAAAACGCAACGTCTTGGTGTGAAAGAGGCCTTAAGGTAAAAAGTGTAAGATTAAACATTTTTTAATAATGAGACACATTATTTACATGCCTGTTTAATGCGCTATTGAGATGCCCTGGGTGCTAAAAATGGAGCTTGGTTCACTTTAATAGTACCACCTGCACACAACAATCCTTACACTTTTATTGGTCTTATTTCCACGGTCCTCCTCTCCATTATCATCCTCATTCTCCTCATTTTCACTGCGAAGAGACTTCTGTAAACAGGAATTCAGGCAGCGCCTTATGGTCAGCATCAGTTTAGCTGTGGGTGGGATAGAATCAGTCATTACATAATACTTTATACATAGGAAATCACCACTGCAGTTTGTCTACTCACCAATGTTAGTGGGTGCGGTATGTTCATAGGCATACTGATAAAACCTGCGAGCTGCTCCCGGGTTCATCTGTATGAGCGCTACGCATCTCTCGCACCAGTCGTCTTCTGGCTGATTTACAGGGAAGAATGAATTGAATATGAGATTGACGATACGGCGACACACTGGGCGAGAATCGCATTCCAGGCGGGCCAGCAGGTGTTCCATGGGGCACAGCTTCCAGAACTGCAGAGCAAGAGATGTGGGGGAAAATACTTAAAGCGGTATAAAACTCTGACATAATATTCAATAAAGACATGTTTCCCTACTTTTTATATTCCATATGCTTATCATAATTGTGCATAAGTATTATTATTCATTTAGAAATTACAATTTTTTTGCTCTGAGAGCTGCCTTTGCATTTTATTCATAACTGGTTTATTCACCTTGTAATGTACGATTGCTTTCTGAGTGTCTGTCTGTGTTCAGGAGTGTCTGCACAGTCAGAGAAGTGTTTACATTCCTCACTTGATACAATTAAGTGAACACAAGATAATGTTATCTCCCGTTCGGATGTGTCCAGCTTGTAAGCCCTGTGTTTAACTAGTTGAATGCTGTTCTAGTAAAAAAAATAAAAATGTTGGCAGTATATAATATGCTGCAAATAATTTTTTAGAGCAAAGAAGAAATGCTGGGTTTCATTCTGCTTTAAAGAAAACCAGAGCTTAAAAATAATAAAAGATTTATACATACCTGGGGCTTCCTCCAGCCCCATCCGCATGGATCGCTCCCAATGCCACCATCCTCCGCTGCCTGCAGCTCCGGTACCGGGTCCCGTATCTTCCTACAGTCGCAGCCAGTCTGTCCGAGAAGTGCGCCCTCTACGTAACTCTCCAGCGCCGCCAGATACGTAGATGGCGCACTTCCTCTTGTGCAGCGGAGGACGGGGGCGTGAGAGTGATCTGTGCAGATGGGGCAGGAGGAAGCCCAAGGTATGTATAGATCTTTTATTATTTTTCAGCTCTGGTACACTTTAAATCCTACATTACCATACAAAGACATAACATAAATTATCCGAACACCCTCAGATTGGGGGCAACCACATCTTCATGAAAAGGGCTGTCTTTAGCCGTTTCATACTGCTTTTCTTATCAAATTATGTTTTTCTAATGGAAACAACACCTTCACTCCCTTATAAACAATGCCAGTTGCCTGGCTGTCATGCTCAAAGAGGAACTGTAGCGAAAATAACATGCTTAAAATTGCCTTTTGTTTACAATAATTTATAGATTATTCAGTCAGTGTTTTCCTCGGCCAGATTTACATTCTGAATTTGATCACTGGTGGTGACATCTTTAGTTCTGCCAGGTGATCTGTGCGGAATGTTCGTTACTGAAAGTTCTATGCAGAGAGGTAGATATTTCTTTTTTGGCAACTGGAAAAAATATGTTATTTCCCACGATGCAATGAGGTTCACAGGCAGCAAACTCTCAAGACCTTGGTCATGACATCACACTGTGAGAGTGGTTTCACCACAACATCAACCACACTGACCTCCTGATGATCTAGTCCAGAAAAGTTAAAGATTTCTTGTGGGAAAGATTGGAGAGAATATAAAATGGCCCCAGTGTTCTCCCCAGAATTTTTCTCCAGCCGGGTGGCATGAAAAAGTAGCCGGGTGGAGTAAAATGGGCGTGGTTATGACATGGGGCGGATAATGGGCGTGATCCATCCACCTCGGTACTCATCCCTGCTGATTGCCCGGATTTCTCCATCCTCCTCTGCCAGCCAGTGGTGTGCATGCCAACCACTGTGGGGTGGGTCCACGGCGAGGCAAATTCATTTACATGCAGGGTAATGCTGCAAATAACCCCTAATGGAAACTAGCCTTCATGCAGAATAAAAATTTTGAATCATCGATTATATATTAAAAAACAAAATTCATTGCCCAATAGCTGATTAATCACATGCCTCCAGATTCAAGAATCAAGTAGTCACATGAATCCAGGTAAAAGAATCAAGTATTCCTTTGCATCAAGATAAAATAGCCAATTTTTTATTAAATAGCTAGGTGCCTCAAGATAAAATTAGTAGCCAAGTGTCTCTATATACAAAAATTAAACAGCCATATTCTGTAAGCCACTGGCTAGTGCGATTTATGTCACAGAGATCTGGCTGGTGCTGGGGATCAATTGGCAGCCAGTAACGCTAATTTACTAGTTGGAGGTGTGTGTGGTTAATGCATTCTTTAAAGTATACCTGAGACTAATCAAAGTGCTGTATTTATACTTACCTGGGGTTTCCTCTAGCCCCCTGTGGACCGTGCGCTCACTGTCCTTATATAGGCATTACAGCACAACTGGGCCACGGAAGGAAGAGACTAGGCCAGCCAGCGGAGGACCAGAGCGGCCCGGAAGGATGGCGTTGGAGCCCACGGACCACAGGTGGCTGGAAGAATCCTCAGGTAAGTATAAATGCAGCACTATGATTAGTCTCAGATTCTGCATGTTGTTCCCCCACCTGCACTGGTTGAAGACCAGATGGCTAGTTTATTGATATAATACGCCATGCTTTTCTAAGAATAGTAAAGCTTCAAGCAGGAAGTCATTTAGCAAATAATAGAGGCGTTCTTAAGGTGTCCATCCATCTAGTGATTTGGATAATTTTATGTAATTAAATTAAAACTGGTGTCACAACAAGCCTGCCCAATCAATGAATCAACAGATTCTGAGCCAAAACCAATATCACAATCGAGCAAGCTGTAAAATTTCAGACCAATGTTGTCGATCAGGTGCGTGAAGGAAAAGGCGTGTAACATCACACATACACCAGCCATGTGCAACATGAATTCGGAACCAGGAGCAGCTGCAGGGGAGCAGATTAACATTTGGATGGGACAGCAATGGAGAGGATGAAGCAGTGTCATAAAGTTGTTCAGTAATCAGTCTGCAGTGTATGGGCAGCCAATAGATCTCTCTCTGATCAGAGAGGGATCTGTATCTTGGTCAATCTGCCCATACAGCATAAAGTGGCAGTGCAGCAGTTAATGAAAATAATATAGTAAATGATAAAACAGTGCAACAGTAAAATACAGTCATACAAGATAAAAAAAACAAATATAAATCACTGAGCAGCCAAACGGCTGAACAGTGGAGAAAGTGCTATGTACAAATAAAGCAATACCAGCCAGAGTGAGGAATGCAGAAAGCATTGTATAAACAAAGTGAGAACGGTGTGCCGTTACCTGCATCAGGCACAGTGAAATGAGAAGCAGAAACGCAATGGAATGTGTGCTTTAAAGAGGAGGGGGGTGTGTGTGTGGGGGGGGGGGGGTGTGGGGGGGGGAGTACAGAGAAGAGTGTCTTACCAAAAGATTAATGACACCAGACCTCCACGTGCAACATGAGCAGAGCCATGGGCGCGGGACGGGGAAGAGACAGATGACGTCGCAGCCACTACAGAGGATGAGTGACCCGTTAGGCAGACTGCAGAATACAGCTATGCTGCAAACAGGCTGCGTGCTTGGCTGAACAGAACCTCATGCTATCTAAACAGAGAGCGTGGCTGGGTGAGATATACTGCACTCCTGTAAATACACGTCTGGCAGATACCTCGGTTCTTGTTTGAACGGAATAGAGGCTTCTGTGCGCCGGACCGATCCTCACTGGTTATTAACCGAGACAACACCGAATCCCACCAGCATCATGACTTACCGCCAGAACTACGACAAGGAGAGCAAGGCTGGAGTCAACCACATTGTGAACACGCTCCTCCATCGCTCAGGTTCGCCATATAGCAGCGCTAGGACCCTCCTTGGTGACACCACACCACGTGACTGAAGTGCGGGTCGGGTCGGCGAGGTCTCCTATTGGCCGGTGGGTGGTGCAGACGCGCATTAATTTGTGGAAGACGCTGACTCCTCCCGCCCAGTACACTGTGAGCTTGAAAAGTGTCCCCTGCTCATGGCTTTGCGGCGGCCATTTTCTTGAGGATCGCCGCTCAGAGAAAGTGTAAATACTCAGAAAAAAGGCGGTGGTGGGGTTTCAAAACAGGCGGGCGGTGGCTCAAAACAGCCGGGCGGCCCGCCCACTTAATAAGTCCTGGGGAGAACACTGAATGGCCCCATACCTGGAAAAGCTCCAAAACTCTCAAGAGAGGAAAATCCTGAGTGTCTACAGACTGAGTGCTCACAACCTCGAAATAGAGTCTGGGGGACACAGACAGATGTACAAACCCAGGGAGGAGAGACTGTGCCAACGCTGTGAGCAGAAAACCCCTTAGGATGAAAACCACTTCCTGCTGCACTGCCCCAAATATACTGCAACCAGGGACACTTTAAGAAATTGATGGAAACAATTCCCAGACTTTCTCACATTAGAAGATGAGAGAAAAACATCTTACTGAGAGAAGAGGAATCTACAGTGACAATCGCTGCACACTATGTCACAGCATGCCACAGACAGAGGAGCATAACGGAACTGGATACCTAAAAGTGTCCACAGACTGCTTAGCTTGGCCATTGTTCCCCTACCCCACCCTCTTCCATGTTCCCCTTTCTTTGGCAATACCTGTATGAATTTTGGTCATGCCAATAAAGCTATCTTTGATTTGGATGAAGTTCAATCCTCGGTTAAAGTTCCTCCTTAAGTTGTCTTTGAGTCACACACTTGTAGTATGTAACCCATCCTTCCAGGAGTCAGATCAGAGTCAAAGCATCTGACCTGCATGCTCCGCCTGGACCAGTGACTTGAAGTATGAGAGGCAGAGCATTAGAACAGAAGTCAGGCAACTGGTATTATTTATTAAAGAATGCAGATTGCAGCCTCTACAATCCTCTCTCTTTGTAGTGTAGCTGTACTGGTCTGTTCCAGCACTGTCCCCTTCACAAAACTGTCAACAAGCTCTTGTTCATTGCTTGCTCATGCACAGTAGCACAGACCTGATTGGGCTTGGCAGTTTCTGCTAAATCCCTCCCCTTTCTTTTGTCTTGTGCACGTGAGTGCTAATGCAGGTGGAGTTGCAATATGCTGAAGGTATCCCCTGAGGACGGCAATAGCTGAAACTAGTCAGGACGAGAGCAGGCATTGTGATCACAGTACTTGGTGGGTTCAGAGTACCACTAAAGTGGGAAGGCAGCACAGCCAAAGGGGGTCTCCTAGCTGGATTAGGACCCTCTTTATGTGTGTGACCCTGTACTTTTTACCTTGTTTTGCCTATTGCTTTCATTGAAGAATTGTGGATAGCACACAGAGGATCCCTCCCCTTTCTTTTGTCCTGTGCACATGAGTGCTAATGCAGGTGGAATTGCACTATGCTGAAGGGGAGTGTGGACCTCTATGGGAGACAGTGAAGAGATCTACCTTTGTGACTAACACAGCGCTACAGCCTAAACTTTATACTTTTTCTGCTAAAGCCCGAGTGGGTCCATACAACTGCGCAGGTGCAGCGCGGCCGCCCTTCAGGGATCTCACAGCTGGAACAACTACATGGAGGGAGACTCGGTAAAACTCACGAGGGGGCAGGGGCTTCTCTCTCTCCCAAGAGAAGTATTTACCGTTTTCATTTTATAGCCTCACAGGTTTGCTTTAAATACTCCAGCTCAAGACTCAAAAGCCAGGACTGATGACACAAAATGGTAACCAAGAATTGAACTTCTTCCCAATCAGTAGCTGATACCTCCTTTCCCATGAGAAATCTTTTCCTTTTCTCAAACAGATCATCAGTATGGCTGATATTATGGTGAAACCCCTCCCACAGTGTGATGTCAGGACCATGGTGCTGACATCACACTGTGGGATCCTTGTTGCATTGTGTGAAATAACAGCTGTTTCGAAACGGCCAAAAAAGCAAGCAGCATCTCCTTCCACTGGCATCACCTGCCAGCAGAAAAAATGTCGCCATGTGATAAATGTCAGAATGTAAATCAGGGAGAGGAAAAATGTTACAATGGGCAAACACTGACTAAATTATTTATACATAATTATGGTAAAAATTAAGCACTTTTTTATTACATTATTTTCACTGGAGTTCCTCTGCAGTCTTTCCTGTAACAGAAAGGCAGTTATGCTTTTCTCCAAAAGTATCACTATGTAGCATGGTGTGACAATAATCACAGACAGAAATGGACCTGTCTGCTTAGGACGATGCCATACCTTTATAACGCGGACCGCTTTGATCTTCAGAAGCATGTCCACAAAGGCCACTCGCACCTTCTCGGAATTGTCATGGAGGCTGTTCCTCAGCGATGGCAGCATTTGTTCCAACAACGGGTGGCTGAATTTGTTGTCCAGAAGTATTTTCAGACTCTAAATAAGAAAGCGCGTTAAAGAGACTCTGTAACAAAATTTTCAGCCTTATTTCTTCTATCCTGTAAGTTCCTATACCTGTCCTAATGTGGTCTGTCTTACGCCTAGTTGCACAGTCCCTGTAATATCTCCGTTATCTAATCTAATCTTCTTTCCTTTGTCAGCTTTGTAGGCTCAAGCAAGAATGCGCTGCTCTGCTTGTGATAGGGAGAAGCTATACACACCCTCTCCACGTCCCCTGAAGGCTCTGTATGAGTCACAGACTGAGCTTCTCTGAGCCTATCACAAGCTGGTTAGCAGCCATGTCTTGTTTGTTAACACTGCCTAAAACTGGCAATTACAAGTCAGGATTGCAGGAGGGAGTGGCAGAAACAGCACAGAGGGGCCCAGGAGAACATAATGAATAGAATGGTATGCTTTTTATTGTAAGAATTTTAGAGTACATATTCTCTTCAAATAATTCTCTAACAGCCACATACAATGTGTTAGTCACAATTTTGTAATCCCAAAGAACAAGATCCTGAACGTCAGAAGTTATGTGAGATGCTCACTTTTGTCAGCAGGGCGATACAATAGCACTTTACAAAGAAAACAGACATTTTAAAAGACCAAAAACTTGCCCAAAACAAATGCATAGCGTTTCACTGAACTACTGCATGACTTTCCCCAGGGACTAGTAAAGGGAAAACTTTTAAAGAGATAAACAGGCCTCCTTAGATCTGGCCTAAATGAAACTCAAAAACTGTCCTTCAGACGTTCTGAATTTTTAAATGTTAACATGGACATCTAAGAGAAAAATAATTCTGTCCCAGAAGTATGTATTTCAGACTAGCAAGTGACATCAACATGCGGAAATGGCTCAGGAAGCACCTGGACCCCCCTCCCCCCAACCAGTAAAAGAAGTGAAAATAAATGGATGAGATAAACAATTGTATTCATCCACCTACTCCTGAATATTTTTTAAAGGGACACTTAAGTAAAAAAAAAAAAAATAATGAGTTTTACTCACCTGGGGCTTCCAATAGCCCCCTGCAGCTGTCCGGTGCCCTCGCCGTCTCCCTCCGATCCTCCTGGCCCCGCCGGCAGCCACTTCCTGTTTCGGTGACAGGAGCTGACAGGCTGAGGACGCGAGTGATTCTTCGCGTTACTGGCCACAATAGCGCCATCTATGCTGCTATAGCATATAACATATACCATATAGCAGCATAGAGGGTGCTAATGTGTCTGGGAACGCGAAGAATCACTCGCATCCCCAGCCTGTCAGCTCCTGTCACCGAAACAGGAAGTGGCTGCCAGCGGGGCCAGGAGGATCGGAGAGAGAGACGGCGAGGGCACCGGACAGCTGCAGGGGGCTATTGGAAGCCCTAGGTGAGTAAAACTCATTTTTTTTGATTGACTTAAAGAGACACTGAAGCGAAAAAAAAAATGTGATATAGTGAATTGGTTGTGTACTATGAATAATTACTAGAAGATTAGCAGCAAAGAAAATATTCTCATACTTTTATTTTCAGGTATATAGTGTTTTTTCTAACATTGCATCATTCTATAATATGTGCAGATTACACAACACTCAGCATTCAAAATGAGTCTTTCAGAGCAGTCTGTGAAGTAATGACCTCTCCTCTAGCAGAGGAAAAGTAAATAGTCCAGGAACAGTTGAGATAATAAAAGTCAGATAACAGCCCTCTCCATGACTAACTTAGTCAGAGAGCTTAATGGCTTGTTTGCATAGAGATAACAACTGGAGTTTCTCAACTCTTCCTGTACTGGAAACAATTACACTGATGTATCTGATCTTAATGTTTTATTTCTTAGCTGTGCTACACATACAAATCATAATATCATAATTTTTTTTTTCGCTTTAGTGTCTCTTTAAGTGTCCCTTTAAGATATCCCATAGTTTTATTTTATATGCAAACATTTAAAAAGTTGATTTAATGTTTTATTGTCTGCTCAATGGCAGTCTTAAAGGAAATGTCCGAGGAGTTAAAAAAAATCTTCTTCCCCGGGGCTTCCTCCGGCTTCTGGCAGCCGTCCTGTGCCCTCACCGCAGCTCCGGTGTCCCAGGATCCCCTCTGTTGGAGATTCTGACCTCGCTAGGTCGGCATTTACTGCGCCTGCGTGAGCCCGGCTGGTAACCACGCTAACGTGGTCTAGAGCATTCTGTGCAGGCATAGTACTTCTGCCTTAGTACAGCCTCTGTAGAAGCGCATTTCTAGCGTGAAACGGCCGTAAGGCTCATCTGTGCCCAGCACCCACCACCAGCACACTGCCTCCACATGAATGGTATGTTCTACTGCATTTTCACTTGTATGATTGTATGATTATGTATTGATACACTTTGGATTAAAGACAGCAGTGCCTACTCCCCTCATCCTTCCTCCCATCACCAATCTACTGTTTACCTGACGTCAGAGCACGCTGGCTGTGCCAGAGGGTCTGGAGGCAGTGGGTCCTGCCACTCTCTCCCACGCAGATGTCCACTGTAGTGCCGACTCTTTCCCTTCCTTCTTGCTGACATAGTACTTCTGCGCCTGAGCAGGATGCTCCAGACCACGTGAGCGCAGTCACCAGAGGGACTCACACAGGCGCAGTAGATGCTAACCTGGCGAGATCAGCATCTCCAACGGGATCCTGGGACACCGGAGCTGCGGCGAGGGCACAGGACGGCTGCCATGCGCTGCTGGAAGCCCCGGGTAAGTCGAATTTTTTTTTTTTGGTAATCCTTGGACATTCCCTTTAAGTGTCCTGGAGTTGAGGTACATGAACTGTTGACTTTTTTTTTTTTAATCTATCCTCTGCTCTCAGAAGTTGTTCTCTGCAGAAAAACGTTTTAAGGCTGCAATTCCAAAATCAGTGAGGGTTCTGCTATAGTCCGCCAAGGGTCTGACAAGAGAGAAGCTGTCACTTGCATGCCTAAAGGTTAGCTCTCCTAATTAATATGATTTGCACTGTTAATCATCATGTCATATGTCGCCTCGAGTACACTTTAAGTGGCATTTTAACTAAATAACTATGCTCCACCATCAAATTAGGGATTTGATAGTAAATAGGTTTACAAAGCGGGAATTGGGGGAGCCGAAAGTCGCTAAAATTATTTCATTCGCTTCATCGACAGACATTTTAGGGGAAAAAAAAAATCAGCAATGGTACCGTCTCAACTCCTTTTATTTCACGCTTTCGAGATTTTTGTAACAAAGAAAGAAATTGTACCTTAAAAACTGAACCGCGCACATCAGCAGAACTGATATCAGCAACAAGTTCCCCAAGGATCTTCTTCAGGAGATCGGTCAGTATAGTTGGTGGGATCATCTCCCAGTACTTTGCAGCGATTTTAGAGACACCGAGAATTGCGGTAGAACGCACAACAGGGTGGGAATCTTCCAACAGATCCTAGATTTTACAGTACAGAAAAAGTATGTTACATCTTCAGTAGACAAAGGACAAAATGACGTACAATGTACTTGGCTTATAACTCATCTCAAGGTTAAAGAGACTCAGAGATCAACTAAAGTAAAGCTTTACTTACCCAGGGGCCTTACCCAGGGCTTCTTCCCGCCACATAAACACGTCTAAGTCCCACGCTGTCCTCCCGCGGTTTGCCATTCAGCCGCGGTGAGCCCCGATAACAAGCTCAGTCGATGCCAGTCAGGGTCTACTGTGCACATAGAGTTGAGCCGAAGTTTTCGTAATTTCGCACTACTATAATTACGCATGCGAAATTTGCGATTACCATGCGAAATTACGGTAGTGTAATTGCCATTGAAATCGTAATTGAAAATACCGTAAGCGTAATTTTCAACGCGTAATTTCGCGTTTCGTTCATACTGTAATTTCGCATTAAACCATAACGCTCCTGTATAAAAAAGCCGCCGACTTTAAGGGTTAATAGCAAAGCCCCCTTAAATGCTAAGAGCCTCAAATTTGGAGAGTATATTAAGGAGATCAGAAGGAATAAGAGGAACATTTTTTTTTTCAAAAAGAGCTTATAGTTTTTCAGAAAATCGATGTTAAAGTTTCAAAGGAAAAATGTATACATTTAAAAACCCACCGACTTTAACGGTTAATAGCAAAGCCTGCTTAAAGTTTAGGAACACCAAATTCACAGGGTATATTAAGGGGATCAGTGGGAATAAGAGGAAAATTTTTTTTTCAAAAAACCAGGATTACGACCTGGTAATTCTATTTTTGACAACCCTCCAGGACAGTGACATTGAGATTTGGGCTCCGCCCCCCAGAAACAGGAAACACCCAGCGTGAGCTCTATAAATCTGTTCCCAGGTATCCACACCTCAGTTGTGCACAAGACCTGAACCTAGTCATACTGGATACCCTAATACTTCTTACCCACATCAAAATACATGATGCTTAACGGGTGGGAACTAAGGACTGTCCTGGAGGGTTGTCAAAAATAGAATTACCAGGTCGTAATCCTGGTTTTTTCGTCCAACCCTCCAGGACAGTGACATTGAGATGATAAACAAGGAATCACCCACCTTAGGGCGGGACCACAGCCTGTAGAACTTTCCTCCCGAAGGACTGTTCTCCTGCTGTCATCAGATCTAGACGGTAATGTCTGACGAACGTGTTGACACTCCTCCATGTTGCTGCCCGGCAGATCTCTGATGCCGATGCCCCAGCTCTATAGGCCCAGGAGGTTGCCATAGCTCTAGTAGAGTGTGCTGTGATCTCTTTAGGTGACTCCAACTGCCTCAATTTGTAAGCTTCCTCAATACAAACCTTGAGCCATCTTGCTATCGAAGCTTTGGTCATTTTTTCTCCCACTTTATTTCCAGTGAAATTAACAAATAACCTGTCTGTTTTCCTGAGTTGCTTCACTCTTTTTAAGTATATTAGTAAGCACCTCCTTACATCCAGCTTGTGCCACTGCTTCTCTTTTGGATGAACTGCTTTATTGCAGAAGGTAGGCAATATTATCTCTTGCCCCCTATTAGACACTGATGATACTTTTGGTAAAAAATCAGTTACCGTCTTCAATATCACTCGGTCTTCAAATATAGAACAGAATTGTTCATCACTGCTTAGTGCCTCTAATTCGCTTACTCTTTTTGCAGAGGTAATCGCTACTAAGAATATGGTTTTAATTGTAAGATTCCTTAACGAAATTTCTTCTAGAGGTTCGAATGGCTCTTCCATAAGTACATTGAGAA
Organism: Hyperolius riggenbachi; assembly: GCF_040937935.1. NCBI lineage: Eukaryota > Metazoa > Chordata > Amphibia > Anura > Hyperoliidae > Hyperolius > Hyperolius riggenbachi. The sequence goes on along the minus strand of NC_090650.1, from coordinate 69,312,698 downwards.
CTAAAGATAGGTCCCACCTAGGACATGATTTCTTAACTATTGGCCTTGATCTTTCTACCGATTTCATAAATCTGATCACCAGGGGATCTAAGGCTAATTTCTTATCAACGAAAACAGAAATTGCTGCTACTTGTACCTTAATTGTACTTAAGGCCAAACCCCTCTCAATTCCATCTTGCAGGAACTCAAGAATTGTCGGTAATTTATTGTCTTTAACTTTATTTCTCTTTTTCCAGTCTAAAAAAGTCTTCCAATACTTAGAATAGATCGATCTGGTTACTTTCTTTCTGCTATTCAGAACCGTCTTGATCACTCTGTCTGACAGGCCCTTGGACTTCAGAACATCCCTTTCAGAAACCACGCTTTTAGATGCAGATTTGGAACATGTACCCATCTGTGTTCCTCTTGATCTAAAAGTAATTCCTCCTGAGGGAGGAGTAAAGGATCTTTTTTCAGCATTTTTAGTAACAACGGGTACCATGATCGTTTTGGCCAATCTGGTGCTATTAATATCAGAGTCATTCTGGACAGTTTCAACTTCTGTAATACAAGAGGAATCAAGGGGATTGGTGGAAAGGCATATGCTTTGCTGAAGATCCAATCTTGGGCCAACGCATCTATTGCACATGCTCCCTTCGGATCTAGAGAGAAAAACCTTCTGCACTGAGAGTTCGTCTGATTGGCAAAAAGGTCTATTTCGGGCCACCCCCATCTGGCCGTTATCATTCTGAATACTTCCGGGTTGAGCCTCAGCTCGGAATTTGACAGTCTTTGTCTGCTTAGAAGGTCGGCCATTCGATTTAATGTCCCTTTCAGATGGACTGCTGTTAATGATAGCAGATTCAGCTCTGCCCAATCTAAGATCTTCAGTGACACTTCTAGGAGTTTTCTGGACCTTGTCCCTCCTTGTTTGTTCAGATAGGCTACTACTGTTATGTTGTCTGAACGAACCTGAAGATGATGCCCCTTTAGACACTCTGATGCTTGTAATAGGGCCATATGAACTGCCTTCATTTCTCTGAAGTTGGATGACTCTCCCCTTACTGGGTCTGTCCATGACCCTTGCAGGTATAGTCCGTCCACATGGGCTCCCCAACCCATCAAACTTGCGTCTGTTGTTATAATCTTTGTTGGAGGAGACCGCCATAGTCTTCCTAACTGAAGATTTTTTATATCCATCCACCAAGGCAGTGATTCCTTTACCCAGGTTGGTATTGATAACACGCTTTCTAAATCGCCCTGATTTCTGTTCCAGTTTTCCAGTAGCCAGTTCTGGAGAACTCTTACGTGAGCCATTGCCCAATCTACTGCTGGTGCTGTTGAGGTTAGAAGACCCACTATACTCATGCACTGCCGTACTGAGATGGTGTCTGCCTCTAGAAGGCTGACTATTGTCGACTGCACTTTTGTCACCTTGTCCTCTGGCAAGAACAGTCTTTGAAGGGGTGAATTTATTATGAACCCCAAAAATTTGATCACCTGGGATGGATCCAGATGTGACTTTTGGTAATTTACTAACCAACCCAGGGTTTCTAACTGACCTAACACCCTCTTCAGATCTCTTTGAAGCAGTACCGCATTGTCTGCTAGAACTAATAGGTCGTCCAGATAAGGGATTATTATAATGTTCTGGAGATGAAGATTTCCTACCACCTCTGCCATTACTTTCGTAAACACTCTTGGTGCTGAAGATATTCCGAAAGGAAGGCACGAGAATTGATAATGCAGCACTCCACCGTCTCCTTGTACACTGAATCTTAGGTACTTTTGAGACTCCCTTCTGATTGGGATGTGCCAATAAGCGTCTGTCAGATCTATGTTCACCATAAACACGTCTGCATTCAGTAAGTTCCTCATCGTATACACAGTTTCCATTCTGAACTTTTCGTATACAATAAAGGGGTTTAGTGGTTTTAAGTTCAGAATCATTCTGAATTTTCCGGTTGGCTTTTTGATCAGAAAAATTCGAGAATAGAACCCTCGGTTTCTTTCCTGAGGTGGTACCTCTTTTATGACATTTCTGTCCATCATGTCTCTTAGTAATTCCTGTAATGCCATCCTGGCTGCTCTGTCTTTCGGCATTAAAGTCTTTACAAATCTCACCGGGGGCTTTTTTATGAATCTTATCTTGTACCCGTCTTTTATTAGGTCTAAAATGAATTGATTCGAGGTTATCTTTCTCCACTCTGGATAAAAGCGAGATAACCTGCCCCCTACTTTCAGCCTGGCGTCACTGGTGCTTGCTTTGGGGCTCTGCTGGCTTATGCAGCGGAGTCCTCCTAGGCCCTTCCTTATTAATTGGCCAAGTCCTTCTTTTTTGGACCCCTTTATCTCTCGCCTGGTTATTGCGGCGAAAAAAGGGCCTATTCGGCTTGAATTTCTTTTTCTTCGGAAATGATAATTTCCTGCTTGCCGTCTTCTCCAAGACTTCTTGGAGCTGAGGGCCAAATAACAGATCCCCCGTAAAGGGTAGATTACATGCCTTAGACTTGGACGATTGGCTACCGTCCCATGTCTTGAGCCACAGATTTCTGCGGGCATTATTAACTAGTGCTGTTGTCTTTGCTGTAACTCTTAGTGACTCTGTTGAAGCATCAGTAACATAATTATTAGATTTCTTAACAACACTCAGAGCTTCTAAAATGTCCTTTTTAGGAGCATCAGTTTTAACTAATTCTTCCACCCTCTCTATCCATAATAAAGTGGTCCTAGAGACACAGGTGGTGGCTGCAGCAGGCTTAAAGTTAGTTACTGCTGCTGTATAAGCTTTTTTAAGTGACAAATCAATTTTCTTGTCTGCTGGGTCTTTAAGGAAACCCAAATCCTCAAAAGCAAGTTCATTCTCCCTATTCATTAGACTGAACGCTGCGTCTAACTTGGGACAACCTTCCCATAGTTTTGCATCTTCTTCTGAAAAGGGGAATCGCTTTCTAAACCCTCTGGAAATAAAAAGTTTTTTCTCTGGGTATTTCCATTGCGTATTAATTAGGTTTTTTGTTGAGGGATGTACAGGAAAATTTAAATGTGGTGTGGGATCCATACCAGAATATAATTTATCATGTATGGACACAGGAGCGGGAGTGGTCTGATTAATATTCAAGGTAGTGTGAATAGCCCGCACTAATTCATCAGTCTCTTCCACCGGAAATCTGAATCTTGAAAACATAAGTTTCTCATCCGTATCACTTTGATCTGACATATCATCCTGTGATAAATCCCTGTTAACCTGTCCTCCAGGAAGAACATCCTGTATTTCCTCTTCTTCTTCTTCATCTGAAGAAATTAAACGTCTTGTAGTTTTTACAAGGGCTTTTCTTGGCTTAGGATTCTCCTTGGGAATAACTGCCACAGGAGGTACCACAGGAGCTGACCCTGTAGGCAGATTTTCCCTGAATGCTCTAAATGTTTCTACCATTTCATGCCTCATGGTAGTCATAAACTCTTTGCAGGAGGCAGTATTCTCTTCATTAATTAACTTTGTAATACATCCTTGGCAAGATGCTTTTGTCCAGCTAGTTGGCAAAACAACCTTACAGACAAGGCAACTCCTGGACCTGTTAGAGCTATCGGATAAGTCCGAAGTCTCCTGAAAAACATATGAAGAGAATAATACCATGAGATTAATTACTATAATTCATTAAAGCCTGTAATTAATCACATAAATCCTCTCCTGAACAGATGTGATGTTTATTCATATATACTCTGTGTATATAGTGAGCTGTTTACCAAAAAAATGAATATCATTATCTGTAAAATAAGCTTAAGTACAGCAATCCGACAGATAATTTAGGATGCATATCAATTCAAGTGTAGCTATCTAGACAGAATGTAGATGCATACAGCTGCTAAAATGTATTGCAGGAGAGAGAGAGGAAGAAAAAAAAAAAAAAAATTTTTTTTTTTTTTTTTTTTTTTTTTTTTTTTTTTTAAACTTAATATATTTGGTGATACTGCACCAATAAATCCCTCCTGCAAACTTAGAAGGAAAACATCCAACATTATATGCAGCTGACCCAGTAACAGCTCACTCCCCACAATGAATGCACCATGTAGTTAACATTCATTCAGGTAGCTATGCAACAATTACTTATGCAAAACACATTGAGCTGCACAAAAACCAATCAGTCACATGTGAACAAATGCTTTTCTGAACTATCAGGACTTTTACAATACTTAAACTGGTAACAAACATCTTGCTCCATTTAAGTAATCAAATCACCAAGTAGTCTAACATGCTTTTTCTGATCTATTAATTAAACTTAAGATCAGTGCAGTTATCCATGTTTAACTGGTTTTAAACAACAATGTGCCACCACAAAAAGACAGCTTCAGCAAATATCCTTGATCTAGCCACTGTCATTCATATGCTGACTAAATACATCTGAGCAGCATAATCAAACCTCAGACCAGTGCGGCGACCAGTCAGACCGTGATCAAACGCGGCTCCCCACAAGATCTCCGCCGGCTTACCTGATCCTGAAGTTTTCGTGCGTCCATCCTCGGCAAAGGCCAAACGCTAAGTGCCACAAGGAACGCACACAACGCTGTTTTGCAGCCGCGCAAAATGCGGAAGTGAAGTCACTCGTCGGCGGAAGTACCGCTAGACTGGGGGCAAAGCCATCCTTCCTCCGTGCAGAGCCGATATTCCCCCACCGCTGCGTCCAGGACCTCCGTCAGGGCTGCTCCGCGTTGTCCTCCCTCTAGCACGCACAGCCGCTCAGGTGGCTGCTAGAGGGGAAAAACCTGTTTAAGCAGGTAAGGAGCTTTCTGCTGCAACAATATTCCAACCCTCCAGGGTAGTGAAGCAGGCTCCCTCAGGGAACTATTACCAGCCTCAGCACTCCCAGGCTGCTGACCAGCTAGCTCCCTTTACAGAGCTCATGTTCCCAGGGAAGGAAACACACAACTGAGGTGTGGATACCTGGGAACAGATTTATAGAGCTCACGCTGGGTGTTTCCTGTTTCTGGGGGGCGGAGCCCAAATCTCAATGTCACTGTCCTGGAGGGTTGGACGAAAAAGACCGTATAGTTTTTGAGAAAATCGATTTTTAAGTTTCAAGGGGAAAAATGTCTTTCAAATGCGGAAAATGTCCGTTTTTTTTGCACAGGTAACAATAGTGTATTATTTTCATAGATTCCCCCAAGTGGGAAGAGTTTTACTTACTTCGTTCTGAGTGTGGGAAATATAAAAAAAAAACGACGTGGGGTCCCCCCTCCCAGACCTCTTTAACCCCTTGTCCCCCATGCAGGCTGGGATAGCCAGAATGCGGAGCACCGGCCGCGTGGGGCTCCGCACCCTGACCATACCAGCCCGCATGGTCCATGGATTGGGGGGTCTCGGAAGGGGAGGGGCAGCCAAGCTTTCCCCTCCCCCTCCGAGCCCTTGTCCAATCCAAGGACAAGGTGCTCTTCTCCACCTCCGATGGGCGGTGGAGGTGGAGGCCGCGATTTCCTGGGGGGGCGGGGGGTCATGGTGGCATCTGGGAGTCCCCTTTAAAAAGGGGTTCCCCAGATGCCCACCCCCCCCTCCCAGGAGAAATGAGTATAGAGGTACTTGTACCCCTTACCCATTTCCTTTAAGTGTTAAAAGTAAATAAACACACAAACACTTAGAAAAAGTTGAACAATTGAACAAAAAACATAACCACGAAAAAAGTCCTTTAATATTCTTAATTAACCATTAATACTTACCTGTCCCTTTAAATAAATGATCCCTCGCAATATCCTCGGAAATTGGCTAATCAGTTACAATGTCGCACCCGACGTCACTCGCCGCATACACTTGCAGGACGCTAAGTCCCCGCCGCCTCCCGCCGTCCACCCCGCCCACGTCTGTCACCCACATGTCACTCACATGTGGGAGAGGCGGGGAGGGCAGCGGGAGCCGGCGGAACTTAGCGTCCTGCACGGACCCGACAGAGCTCTGAGCTATATAGCTCAGAGCTCTCTAAGCATCTTTGTATTTGGGCTCCAAGGAGCCCCATTGGTCCTTAGCAGACCAATGGGGTTCCTTCTGATTTGAAGGAACCCCATTGGTCTGCTAAGGACCAATGGGGCTCCTTGGAGCCCAAATACAAAGATGCTTAGAGAGCTCTGAGCTATATAGCTCAGAGCTCTGTCGGGTCCGTGCAGGACGCTAAGTTCCGCCGGCTCCCGCTGCCCTCCCCGCCTCTCCCACAGGTGACAGATTTGGGCGGGGTGGACGGCGGGAGCCGGCGGGGACTTAGCGTCCTGCACGGACGGGTAAGTGTATGCGGCGGCTGAGCGGCGAGTGACGTCGGGTGCGGCGTAGTTACAATGTAACAAAGTTGTTACATTGTAATAACTTTGTTACATTGTAACTGATTAGCCAATTTCCGAGGATATTGCGAGGGATCATTTATTTAAAGGGACAGGTAAGTATTAATGGTTAATTAAGAATATTAAAGGACTTTTTTCTTGGTTATGTTTTTTGTTCAATTAAAATACGTTTTCTAAGTGTTTGTGTGTTTATTTACTTTTAACTCTTAAAGGAAATGGGTAAGGGGTACAAGTACCTCTATACTCATTTCTCCTGGGAGGGGGGGTGGGCATCTGGGAGACCCCTTTTTAAAGGGGACTCCCAGATGCCACCATGAACCCCCCCCCCCCCCCCCAGGAAATCGCGGCCTCCACCTCCACCGGAGGTGGAGAAGAGCCCCTTGTCCTTAGATTGGACAAGGGCTCGGAGGGGGAGGGGAAAGCTTGGCTGCCCCTCCCCTTCCGAGACCCCCCAATCCATGGACCATGCGGGCTGGTATAGTCAGGGTGCGGAGCCCCATGCGGCCGGTGCTCCGCATTCTGGCTATCCCAGCCTGCATATGGGACAAGGGGTTAAAGAGGTCTGGGAGGGGGGACCCCACGTCGTTTTTTTTTTTTATATTTCCCACACTCAGAACGAAGTAAGTAAAACTCTTCCCACTTGGGGAAATCTATGAAAATAATACACTATTGTTACCTGTGCAAAAAAAAAACTGACATTTTCCGCATTTGAAAGACATTTTCCCCCTTGAAACCTAAAAATCGATTTTCTCAAAAACTATAAGGTTTTTTTGAAAAAAAAAAATTCCTCTTATTCCCACTGATCCCCTTAATATACCCTGTGAATTTGGTGTTCCTAAACTTTAAGCAGGCTTTGCTATTAACCGTTAAAGTCGGCGGGTTTTTAAATGAATACATTTTTCCTTTGAAACTTTTACATCGATTTTCTGAAAAACTATAAGGCCTTTTTGAAAAAAAAAATTTCCCTCTTATTCCTTCTGATCTCCTTAATATACTCTCCAAATTTGAGGCTCTTAGCATTTAAGGGGGCTTTGCTATTAACCCTTAAAGTCGGTGGCTACCTAACATTGATCCATGCGTCAACTTTTCCGCTTGGGAGCATGGCCATACGCATTAATTTCGTAATACCCACTGTAATGCGAAAATTACGCTTACGCGAAATTTCGTGAAATCCTTGTTCATTACGATTATGTACTTACGGCCATAATCGTAATTACGAGAAATTTCGCGAAATCGTAATTACGTCATTACGCTCATCTCTATGTGCACACGCAGACCTCCCACGGATGCGCAGTAGGCCCGGACTGACGTCACTGAGCCTGTTACCGGGGCTCACCGCGGCTGAACGGCTGACCGCGGGAGGACGGCGTGGGACTTAGATGTGTTTATGGGGCGGGAGGAAGCCCCAGGTAAGTATCGGGGCTTTAGCTGATCGGAGTCTTTTTAAGATTTAAAGCGGTATAAAACCCTGACATAATATTCAATAAAAACATGTTTTCCTACTTTTTATATGCCATATGGTTATCATATTTGCTTTTGTGCATAAGTATTATTCATTTAGAAATTATATGTTCCCAAAGTACACTTCTTTTGCTCTGAGAGCTGACTTTGCATTTTAATTATAACTGCTTTATTCATCTTCTAACAAGCAGAAATGCTTTCTGACTGTCTGTTTTCAGGAGAGCCTGCAGTGTCAGAGAAATGCTTGTTTACTCACTTGAAACAATTAAATACAAGATAATATTATCTTAAGTTAGGATGCATCCAGCTTTGCTGGCAGGGAACTTCTAATTGCTGTGTGTAACCCTTTGAATGCTGTTCTAGTAAAAAAAAAAAATATGCTAGTTGTATATAATATGCTGTAAATCTATTAGAGCAGAGGAGAAATGCTGGGTTTCATTCCACTTTAAGATGACCATCTAATAGTATAATAAATCAGAGTGCAGTACATCTGAACTGAAAGGGATATGGGGACCATATTGATTTCCTTTTAAAAAATACTAGTTGCCTGGCAGTCCTGCTGATTTCTTTGGCTGCAGAAGTGTCTGAATCGCACACCGATAGTCCAGTCAGATTTTAGTCAGAAACACATGAACTGCATGCTTGTTTAGGGTCTGTGGCTAAGAGAATTAGAGACAGAGGCTCATCAGGACAGTCAGGAAATCTAGATTGTTTAAAAGGAAATAAATACTGTATGTCAGCCCTCATATTCCTCTTAGTTTAGCTGCTCTTTAATAAAACAGGATCCTCAAAAAAAAGTTTTTAAGTGTTACCTTTTTTTATGTAAAAAGCTTTCTTCAGAAAAAAAATTATGGCGAAGTTTTAACCACCTGGGCGTTACAGACGAGCTCAGCTAGTCCAGTAACGCCATGGTGGATTGCTCAGGCCCTGGTGGGCCGATTTGCATAGTTTTTTTTTTTTTTTTTTTTTTATACACGCAGCTAGCACTTTGCTAGCTGCGTGTCTTACCCGACCGCCGCCACTCGCCGCTGATCCGCCGCTAAAGAGGCCCCCCCCACAGACCCCTTGCGCAACCTGGCCAGGCTGCGCTATGGGGTGGATCGGGACTCCCTGTGACATCATGACGTTGTTGACGTCATTTTGTTCGTCGCCATGGCGACGGGGAAGCCCTGCAGGAAGTCCCGTTCAGAATGGGATTTCCTGATAGGTATTCACGCCGGCGGGGATTGGAAGGGTGGGAGGGAGAGAGTAGGTAGGGGGAATCATGTAGCTAGCGATAGGCTAGCTACATGGAAAAAAAAATTAGGTAAAAAAAAAACTCCCGCCGGCCGTGCGCCGCACGGAATCAAATGCCAGGGAGGTTAATCACATATCCAGTCAGATGTCCAGCCCTGTGGGTGTGGCTACTTCTTATGCCCAGACTGCATCATCCCATATGTTCAGAATACAAGGAGGCCAGCACAGACTGAATCAGCCTCTAAAGATTGCAGCCTACAGCAAAGGCAGTCAGTGGTACAGGAAGTGGCCAGTGCCTGGGTTTCTGACTAGGCATTTTACATTAGATAATCAAGTTACCTAAACCATCCCTACATATATTTTGGAAAGCCTGTGTTTTTCTCAGCTAGGACTTTTGGCCTTAGAATATGTGCATGCAAGATTTTCTTTGTGTAAAAATGAAATATGTGAATGCAAGTTAAAATTTAGTTTAGAGTTTAGCGCATACAAATGCATGCAGCAGTGCATTTATAAAAACGCACTGTATTGCTAGGAATGCTTAAAGGGAACCCAGCACCACTTTTTTCCTGGTTTCTAATAGTTATAGGAGCTCCCAAGTTCATTCCTCATCTTCTAGCTGCCCATTATTTATCTAGAGAAAGTTGTGAAGATAGCATCTGTGACTCCTGGTAATAAAACCCTCTGCTAAACATCGAAATGTAAAAAGAAGAGGTAAAAGTGAAGTTTTATTTTTATTGTAATAATGAGCCACATTGTTGGTATGCATATTTAATGTGCTATTTAGATGGCCTGGTGCTAAAATTGGTGCTTGGTTCGCTTTAAGGTTTTGTATGTGGAACCAATTGTGCATCACACTTGCATTTTCAAAAATGGACACAAGTGGGATATACTTCACTTACAAAAAGTTCTCCAAACTGCTTTTGGATTTCACTGTCCATGTCTTCATGGTTCATATCTGGATCCCTCAGCGGAAAGACTTCTACAAACAGCAGTGCGGCATTGGACCGAACCTCCCAATTAACAGCCTGTTCAGGGGAGCACAAATCAGCAGAAATAGATTACGCAACGTCTAAAACAGAGCCCCTCATTTACTAAATGAAGACATTTTCACTTCTAATACCCACTGAAGTTGAGAAAAATTAAAAAGAAATAAATGAAGTACAGTAAAGTGACAAATAAGGAATGACAAATAAGAAGGAAAATTGGGTTGCATTGGCACTGCGGTGGTTGAAGCTCGGGAACATCCGTCTGGACACTGGCAGGTGCTCCCGGTTGGCTGGCGTGGTGTGCTCTGACCGTGACAGGATTGTAGTATGATGTAGAGAGAAAAATGTTTCGGTCGGCAGTGCTATACAAGCTAATTTATTTGTGTGTCATCAACAAAAGCAATAAAAATTCTCATATGAAGGGATGTCACACATACCGGTGCAGTAGATGAGGCTGATGGTGGGTGCAGGGATCAAGGTTTTTTTTTTTTCTCTCTACATCATACATTATTTACTATACGACCATGTAACGCCAATGGGCGTGAACATGGCGGCAGCCCCAGGACTGCCTAACAAATTGGCGTCAAGTCCTGGGACGGGGTTTTGCAGGAGATCGCACGTGCCGATGAGCTCCATCGGGGGGAGAATCACGTGTGTGCTGAGTTGTACGGCCCTGCAGTGAGGCCTTAAAGCTGCAGTGGCCTAAATTGCAAAAAAAAAAAAAAAAAATAGCCCGTTCACTAGGGGGATGTAAGCCTACGGTCCTCAAGTGGTTAAATATGGCTATTGATTAGGAAACGACAAATGCAACAGGTTTTTTTTCCTCTGTGCCCCTCCCCCACATTCACTTTCCCAGATGCGATTTTGGTAAAGCGATGTGATCTGTTGGGACATTACAGGTGCATAGACTGCACTGTCTGATGTCCCCATCCATGCGTCATGGTTACCAATAAAAAGCCACAAATGCATTGCGATTTCCATTGATTATAATAAATGGAAGTCACAACCACATCGGGAAGAATCGAACAGAAATGCAATGCGATCACTATACATTGCGACGGCACTTGTGTTTTCCGATACATGCAAGTGAGGACGGGACATAAATTCGCTGGTTACTATTTCTATTGTACAAACAAAAGTCAATGTGATCACCTTTAAGCCTCTCCAAATGACGGGTTTGTAGAGCCTGAACATCATCTCCTCCACCCCCTGCCGCAGCTGCTGCTGGTGAAAATAGCTCAAGATCTGAAAAAATGCAGAATAATATTAAAGAAAGATAAAACTCTGACATAACATTCAATTTATTCATTTTCTTGCTTAACTGCTGTATTTATATATTAAACTCTATCTAGTGATCACTTCCCAGCTCTTTCTGCTTCTCAGCTCAGTTTCAGCAGTTTGCTTATGTATACTAAATGTATTTGACAAAGTAATGTAAATAAATGTGACTTTGAATGTGACAGCAAGCTTACTATTGAAGAACAAAATGCTGTGTTTAACTGTCTGAATGCTGTACTGCTTCAAAAAAAAAAAAAAAAAAAAAAATGCTGTAAATAATATTTAATTTAGAGCAAAGAGGAAATGCTGATTTTCATACAACTTTAAACAAGCTTTCTGATTAAAATAACAGAATTCAGAAAGACTAATTGAATAGGTTTGCTTCTGCCCAGCATATTCATATAAATCATTTTCAGGGAATGTCTTTATAAAGAATAAAAAGCCTTACTGAGAATACCCCATGAATCGATTGACTAGTTCCAAACCTGTCTGTTCTGTTAGATTTCTGCTACCTACTGTAAGTGAAAGCAACTTAGGAGAAAAGTAATTTATGGCTCATTTTACTCTGGAAGAAACAAACCGTACTTCTTATTTGTATGTGTTTACATGTTTTTACAATTTTTTCACAATAGTGGTTCTTTTACTGATTAATATTTGTGACTGGTATGGACCTTTGGATACTCTACAAAACAAATGCCCCCAAAAAACTTAACTCTGCCCTACAATCCTCCTCCCTTCTCTGTCTGGGACACACCATGCAATTTCCCGTCAGATGGGTCGAATTGATTATTTCCGATCGTTTTTCTGATCGATCAGAAATACGATAAAAAACAAAAAAAATCAGATCAGACTTGTCGGAAATAATCGCTTCGACCTGTCTGACGGGAAGTTGCATGGTGTGTACCAGACATTAAGGAGAGGGTTATTGTCTTCCTGTCAGTTCTCATCCTGAAGAACATTTTCTTGAGGTTACCATGTGCACATTTATCCTATTGTACTCTGGGGACCAAACGGTTAATTAAGATTCAAAATTTATTAGACTACATGGATTTACTATAAAGGCGGGGGGGGGGGGGGGTCACTCCCCCTTCTGCAGAGTAGCGCAGTGGAGAAGTTTCACAATTATCTGCTCCACTGCTGCTTTACATTTTCTGCACAGTGTACCTCTGGCTCCGAAACCATGTCACGTGATCAGGATAGACTAGAGCATGCTGCTGCCAGAAAGAGCAGAAGAGGATTGGATGAGGACATTTTACATGGTACCACAGCACTACTCTGCAATATGGGGAGAGGGTATGGTTGTTTTTACCAGCCACACAGGGGTTTGATCAAATAGGGGGACCTACTCACATTTTTTCTGGGGGCTGTTGTGGATTGTTGCTGCACTCAGACTCAAACTGACAATATTCCAACCAGAAATACTGTCACTGGTGGCTTCTTTGGATGGTAAGGCAGTGTGCGGTCATTACTTTACTGCTTACAATGATGCACATTTGAAGCATTCTGGGGCTGCATAAAATGGTGAGGAGGGTCTTGAGTTTGACACCTGTGATCTATCTGCTGAGTAACATGATCTGCTCTATGGAGAGAGGAGGGGGAGGATGCTGCCACCATGTATTGCAACACATAGCGATACGAATCGGGCATGGTTATTGCTAATGCTGTGTCTGCAGACACTAAGGGACACCTGTGCACGCTTTGCAAATGTGCCTAAACAATGACAAGCAAATACTTTGAGCAAACAAACAATTAAAGTGGGATCAAACGGACATAACATTCAATAAATTTGTGTTTTCCTTTGTTTTATTACCCATATATATATATATATTTGCTTTTGTGCACAAGTAATATTGTCGGTCTAAAAATTACAAATTCCCAAACTACACTTTATCTGCTCTGGAAGCTGCCATTGCAAAACTGCTGTATTTATATATTAAAATCTATATAGTGATCACTTCTCAGCTGCACATATACTAGAAGCAGAGAGAGCTTAGTTTCAGCAGTTTGCTAATGTTTACTAAGTGTAAACAAAAGATGTTATCACCTCTTTGGATGTGACCAGAAGCTTCCCAGTGAAGATCAAAGTGCTGTGTTTAACTGTTTGAATGCTGTTCTGCTACAATTTTTTGTGGTAGTAGATTTTATGCTGTAAATAATCTTTTAGAGCAAAGAGGAAATGCTGAGTTTCATATTACTTTAAGGAGGGTAGCGGCTGGCGTCACAAGGCCGATTCCTGCTGAAATCGATTGGTATTCGGCCTGCATTTTATGGCGGCGAACAGATTGCTCCAATCAGAGAGAGATCAGTCTTTGGCCAAAATGGCTAGATGCATGGCTACCTTTACAGCATGCACACCAGTGTTAATTTCATGAAGTCAAATCTATTCATATCACCTAGTGGGGTGTTCTCCTGCTATGGTAGTTCATCCAACCAGACCCAACTTCAACCCTCTCCCAATACAATGCAAAGATGGTGGGAATGGAGCAAGTTTCATACACAAAATTCACAGGTTTTTTTTTGCTCTCCAAAGTAAAAACAAATTACTGCTATCTCGTATTATTTACTTAGCCAAAGTAATTATCCAAAACAACACGCGATTCGCTAGAAAATGTCATTTCCATTTATCATCAAGGACTGAGCTAATAATCTTTCATAAATCTCAGACCTGAGTGACAAATTCAATTACACAACATTACTCAAGCTGACAGAAATAGAATGAGCACCGTAGCAGCGAAATGCTCTAAGTGCCACAAAAAGAAGCACAATTATATTACTTAAACCATAAACAGCTACTTTGTATTCCCGGTAATACAGGTAACAGGCAACTATGCTAGTTTTTATTCAGCGATTTAAAATATATACAATCTGTTTTTTTACTATTTAAACAGCAAATTAAAGGAAACCAGAGACTATATAAAATAAAAGTTTTAAACATAACTGGGGTCTCCTCCAGCCTCATGCGCACAGTTCGCTCCCACGTCGCCGTCCTCAGCCTCCTGTATTGATGGTACCGGGTCCCATAACTTTGGCGAGTTGAGGCCAGTCTGCGCAAGAGAAGTGCGCCCTCTATGTATTTCTCCAGCAGCCGCAGAAAGCGCACTTCTCTTGCACAGACTGGCTGCGACTGGCCAAAGTTACGGGACCCGGTACCAGCAGTAGAGAGGGCTGAGGACAGCGGCATGGCAGCAATCCGTGCGGATTGGGCTGGAGGAAGCCCCAGGTATATATAAAACTTTTATTTTAAATAGACTCAGGTACACTTTAAGTATAACCTATGTTAATGGTAAACAAGTTATTTTTCAGTTTAAAGGACCACTGTCACGAAAATCTTAAAATTTTAAATATATGTAAACGTATACAGATAAGAGCCTTAAATGACTATGTCACTGTCACTTACAGTAAGTAGAAGAAATCTGACAGAACCGACAGGTTTTGGACTAGCCCATCTCCTCATTGGTCCTCATTGCCGAAAGCGGTATTTTAGCAAACTGATATTGTTATTGCACAGCCCTTTATGAATCGAGACCAATGCGGTGTATGGAGCAGTTATGTAGGGCACGTTTTTTTTACCACCCAAAGATTGGAGTTAAAATACTGTTTTTCAGATATATTTAATTCAGAATGCAGTCACTTTATTTAGTTTGAAAAACATGCTAAGTTTTATAGTCTGAAAGACCACCCTCATCTGCATTCCAGTAGGCACTCTCCGCAGCAAGTGAATACGATTGACAGAGAGGGCATTGAAAGACACCACTGACACAAGAAGGCATTTTCATTGTGCTAAAATTCTTCTCTTGGCTACCACCTACTGACCACATGTGGTACATACAGAAAACACAAAACCAATAGTTCATAAATACAAGAGAGAAAGATATAGGGTTTATTGTATAAAAAAAAAAAAAAAAAAAAAAAACACAGAAAAGGAGAAAAGAAAGAAAAAAACTTTTCCATTGAATACATTAAGGGCACTTTTCCGCTATTTTCCACTAGCGGCGAATCCACTTGAATGAGAATAGCCACAAAATCATTGTGCTTCGAAAGAGGATGGGTTTTTCAAACTGCAAACGCAACAAAAACGCTGTGGGTTTGCAGCTAGTAGAAAAGGGCCCTAAATGTTAAAATTAAAAAAAATAATAACATGGCTAATTCTGTGAACTGAATTCAACAAACTTTATTAAAGAGCCTCAAATTTCAAAGAAGCACAGCATACCTCTCTCACTCTGGGTTGCACTGGAGAATTTCTTGGCAAGTGAACGCCATGATGCATGAAGTCTTGCATACACGTGTACTCAATGGCCTTTGAGTGTAAAACAAAGATCATCCAAGGTTATTTACAGATTTGTATTAACAGATAGAAATGCATTTATTATTTTACTGTTGTCTTTTAAAGTGAATAGTAATGCATCTGCTGTATGCTAAAAAATGCATACACTAGGGTGATGTGTGCTACAATGCAGTCCTATGCAAACAATGGGTCTTCTGTGGGTTTGTTCTGCACCATCTGCTTTTGGTTGCATTAAAATGTAATGCACAGTACTGCAACAACCACAGTGTAAATTAGTCCTTAGTTATTCACTGAAAGTACTGTAGATGTCAGCAATAAGATGTAAATTCTGCTACTACGATATAACAGGCAGTAGAAGTTTGACAACTCAAAGCAGGTGGGCAGAGCAGTTGTGTGGAGGAACCAAACCCTACTATGCAAGCACCTATATGTGGTATCCATGTGATTAGACTGGGAGGAGACTGAGTGGGACTGGGTTAAACCTGGTAGGTGAGCATGGCAGGAGGAGGACTCAAGGCACTCTGGTAACTTTTGGGGGCATGTGCCCTTGATCAACATTGTACCCATGTCACTAACATAAATGAAGCTTCGTAGGATAGGTCACTCTGAAATCAAATCAGGTCAACTGGCCACCGGGATAGGCAGGCATCTAATAGATGACTGTTGATTATCTGTAATCAGGTGTCCAAACGGTGGATTTGGGTGCCCAATGTGGCTACTACATAGTAATTAATGGTTGTAGTCAATCGGCTACAGCTATTGGTCATTTGGGTGCTAAGGTTAGTTATAGGCACTTACAGGGGGATTGCAGTTCGGCATTAGGTGGGTAGGGAGAGGGCTGAAGGTTACAGTTTGGCATTAGGTGGGGGAACGGGGGGGCCTGAGTGTTAAAGGGAACCTTAACTGTAAAAAAAAATAAAAGGGTTTCACTTACCTGGGGCTTCGACCAGCCCCCCGTCCTGTGCCTGCGGCATGAAGAACTGATCCTCCGTTTGTCTGCCGCAGCTAAGTTTCGGGCGGTCCACTGCGCTTGCGCGGCCTTTGGAATGCATGTCCTGGTATGCATACACGCCATCTAAGGAGTCTTGCGAAGGCGCAGTAAGAGAGAACCACTTATTTTGTATGCGTAAGGCGGTGGGGGAGGTTTAGGCATCCTCTGTGGAGGTGTGTGTGTGTGTCTGTGTCTGTCCCTCAGTGGTGGTTTCATGTGACATTGGGTGCCAGGTACTGCATAGTAAAATATTGGTTAACTGCATTTCTGATATTTTACTACTAGCGGCACCACCCAGTGCGGCCGGCCAGGCTACGTACGCCCCTCGGGTACCTGTGTCTGCCTAAAAGTGTGGCAATAAAACTCCAGGTTTTGTGACCCTGTATATTGATACATGAGGCTGCTGTTACAATACCGTGAGAATGTCTCCAGATGCATTCTTCCATGCTCTGAAATAAATATCAGCAATTTGGCGCATCATTGACCTGGAATTAAAGACAATCATAGCTTAAATACTGTCAGCAAAACACACAGGAAAATCGGTACATAGGCATCTACTGGGTAATGAGCAGACCGAATGGAGAAAGGAAACATTCTTTTACATGCCAAAACCCGGCTAATACTGGCTCCAGAGTAGATTCTTCATGCAGACAACGTGCCAGGTAGTTACAACTTAGCATTTTTGGGCTGGGTTCACACATGCAGTACGTGGTGTCCAGTCCTGTCAGTTTATGACAGTAGGCATCAGGATTGTATGAGATTTCTATGGCTTGATTCACACATAAATCTGTACATTTCCGGTCCAGTCCAGTTAGCTTTCTATGGGTGTGGTCACAAATAAAAAGGTGTACTGTTCCAATACTGTCAGGAACAAAAAACTGATGCAAAACTGACAGGACTGGAAATGTACATATTTATGTTTTAACCAAGCCTTAGTGTACCTCTTTTTTTTTTGTAGACAAGAGGTACACTTTAGCTGCCTTTCCTTAAATTATCCCTAGTTATAGAAACAAAGATTGAGCCTGTCTAGCTTGGATAATTAGTATACCATGTTAATATGACTTACTTTGGTAAACTAAGTAGCTGGTTTTTGATTGTTCTGTGAATTAGCTTTACGAAGTTGACATCCCAACTGAAGGCAAAGCTTAGAAAGCGCCGACCCTGTTAACAAAAGAAGGGAGATCACTAGTTAAATACAAGCTTGGGAATGTATATATTCATGCATTTGTCATGACAAATTGCAAAGCTCAACTACACAAGCCTTAGCACTGCTAAGAGAAATAAGAAGGCTGTTACAAAGCAACAACAAAAAAGGGGGTGGGTTGATATGAAGCAAAGGAACATGTTTTTTCCTTACAGTTGGAAAGACTGAGGAAGAACCTCTCATGTTTTTATTGATGTCCGTCTCCACAAGACAGATTTTTTCTTCACTTCCTGTCCTCAACATCTCCACGTGGAGTGAGGAAATCTCTCCAGTGGGTAAACAGAAACAAACAAACAAACAAAAAAAAGCACAGGTGAGGAAATCCCTGCAATAGGGTAATAACCTGAGATTCCAGCACTCCCCACTATAGACATTGTGCTTCTCAATGTGCACAGCTGGAGAGACCCTCATTTCAATTGCACTGGTGACCGTAGACTAGTATTGTTGTCTTCTATGGACAAAATCATGGTGAATACAGCAGGAAGCAGAAGTGAGAATCATGTGATCACAACCAGCCAATGATGCTCTTACAAGTCACCCCTGTCAGTCTGTTGTAGTATGAGAAATAGGGGTGTCGGTAATCTGGCTAACAGGGCAACACAGTATAAAAAAAAACAAAAAAAAAAACCTGATTATATTTTTTAATCCTAACTTATTCTATGTATAATTGAACGGAACCTAAACCAAAGTAAAATTATTAAAACAAACACATTTTGATTTCAAATACATTTTACATACATAACGAGGATGCAAATGAATTTTAGATACTAACCTCAGCATCACTATTTCCTTCCAGCAATGATTCCTCCCAGTTCCGACTAGATCTAGTTAGAAGTAGAAGCCTTAGCCTTATTTCCCTATAGCTCAAAAGGCTAATACTACAGGTTAACAGAGTTCTAACCCGGAAGCTGTTACAAGGTCATCACCATTTTTACAATGGAGGTCGGAGAATTAAATGGATCACAGTGGACAAACAGGACACAGGAGAGGGGAAAGAGATCGATAAGCAGACTACGCGAGAAATATGAGGTAAGTATGCTTATTTTGACTTTAATTTTTCAGCTCAGGTTTGCTTTAACCGCTTCCCGACTGCCTAAAGCAGAATGGTGGCAGGAGAGAGTCTCTTGGTCCTCTGCAACGCATATATGCGTCATCTCGCGAAGAACGAGATTTGACGGGAGCTAGCTCTCGCATGAGCTCCCATTAGTCTATGCAGCGGGTCCTGCCGTTCAGCCTGCCAGCCTTGATTAGCGCTGGCAGGCTGTTTGTTTTAGCAATTAACAAAATAAGTATTTATATAGCCCTGACATCTTAAGCAATGCTGTACTGACTATAGTCTTGTCATTTAACTGTCCCTCGGAGGGGCTCATAAGCTAATCCCTGCCAAAGGCATATCTTGTCTATGTATGTATAGTGTAGTATATTTATCGTAATCTAGGGCCAATTTAGGAGTTTTTTTTGGGGGGGGGGGGGGGGGGTGTTATTAAAAAAGAGTTTTTTTTTGTTTTTTTTTACATGTTGGTATTTTTTATTAATAAAAGAAAATAAATTGCAGCAGCAATCAAATACCACCAAAAAAAAATGCTCTATCTGTAAGAAGAAAAGGAGGTAAAATTAATTTGGGTGCCAAGTTGTACGACCAAGCAATAAACTGTTAAAGTTGCGATGTGCCGAATTGTAAAAAAAAAAATGGCCTGGTGTAAACCTCTGGGGCTCAAGAGGTAAAAACACATATTTTGGCTGGAGTGTCACATTATTAATTCTTGCTTTCTGGTATCTGAAGCTAAAGGGAAAGATTGCTGTTTTCTAATACATGAAGCGATGTTTAAGGACTTAGTAGGGTAAAGTATAGCTTTCCAGTAACTGATATATTACAGTGCTCTATCAGACAAGTTACAGTGACCTTTCATCTCACCTCTTCTTTCTTAATGTGAGGATGACTCATGAAGCATTGAAGCAATAATTCTTTCAGTTCGCTGCTGTCTTCCGACTCGTAGTCAAAGCTGAGCAGACACGGGTGAAGGTGCCACAAGCGACCGATATCACTAACCTGTGGCAAGGAAGCATAGGAAGCTGTCAGAACTGCTTTATGAACATGGACTAATGCTGTGACAGGCAAAAGTAAACATCAAAATAAAGACTCAGCTAAAGGAATAGCTGTCTATAACATAACAATGGATGAGGCCTGTAAACAGCTAGAATAAACAGCCGACTTTTGTGACTCCTCTATAATGGGAGAAGTCATATTGGATTTTTACTCCTAGGATTGGGGCATTTTGATTTATATTACCGTTCATCCGTCGGACATACATTAGGGTAGTATATGGGGAAGATTAGCTGCACATTAGTTTACACTGGAGGTACTCTTTAACCACTTGAGCACCAGCAGGTTCTGGCCCCTTAAGGACCAAAGACTACTGGTACAAAAACCGGGGCTCTCCGACATCATGCCGCACCGACCCGTCGCTCTCTGGCCACTGAAGCCTACTCGCAGAGCTCCGTGAGGCAGTCTGGAGCAAATTTCACTGGCTTCTGACCCTGCAATCACTGTGAGTTGATGTGAACGGCTTACAGCGATTACAAGGTTAGTAGCCAATGAAATCAGCTCCTGACCAGCTCACAGAGCTCTGCTGTCATTGCGACAGCAGAGTGGGGGTCTGCAGAGGCAGCTGGGTAATTGAAATCTTCGTCCTGGCAGGGATGATGGGTCCCAAACAGCGTAGATTCCAATTACTAACGGCCGGAAGCGGTTAATACCCAATTCCAGTGGGTTGTGGGTTTTTTTGTACGAAGAAAAAAAAAAGAAAAAAGGATTGCCTCTACGGCTTCCACTAACCTGATTCAGCCGGATGCTTGGGGGCAGTAAGTACGTTGTTTCTGGCAGCTGACGAAAGCGACAATTAAAGGGACCAACCACCATTTCCATCCATATGTATGGAAGCAGCTGATTCTAACAAGGGTATCGGCATTTCCTGCCGTTTGTGTTAATGCCACGGTAGATCCAGTCATCCCCCCCCCGATGCTACCTGCACCATACAGGAATGTGTCACACAGGGGTTAAGGCACGCCGTGACAACCAAACGATTTTCCTGCTCGGTTGCAGAAAATAATTTGTCATCGGCTAAACAAGCTGCGGCTGCCCCCTGAAGCCCAGGTGGACCAGGTCCTTACACTGCACAATAAGGAAAGTTCACTTGACATCTGCTTAAAGAGAACCAGAGATGAAGCAACCTCATGTATTTTACCTTATAAATCAGTGGGAACATGACAGTAAACACCTAATCTGCTCTTTGTTACATTGTTCTCTGTTTAATTTGCCTGTTATCACCTCTAAGATAAGAATCCCGACTAAGCAGTCGGTCTGGCTTTGCTACAGAATAATTATAGCTGAGACTGTGTTCTTTGCTGTCTTCAAGTCCAAGCCTGCCCCCTGCTGGCTTTGCTCAGGAATCATTATAGCTGAGTCATTATAGCAAAGCCAAACTCAATGCTCAGTCCGGGATTCTTATCTCAGCTAGATAACAGACACTTTTAGCAGTGAGGATGGAACAGAGAGCAGGGTAAATGTTTTCTCTAATGTTCCCACTGATTTCTATGGTAAAATACACAAGGGTGCTTCGTCTCTGGTTCACTTTAAAGCGGATCTGAGATGAAAAACTATAACAAGTAACGTGTCTATATATCTTATCTAAAGTTTAGATTTAGTTTACACAGCAAATCTAGCTGCAAACAGCTTCAACAGAATATGATTATTTCTTCCTGTGATACGACAGCGGCCATGTTCTGTTTTTAAACATTTCATACAGGCAAGCTGATCTGCATCTCCAAGCCTCAGCCTGTGAAAAAAAAAACCTAATTCCCCCTCTTCCCTCTGAAATCTCTGGCTAGTAACACCTCCCCCTCCTCCTACCCAGACTGAGCTCCCATAAGCCCTTGCTTATGCCTGAAAATTCCAAGGCACTCTGAAAACCTGTGGGCGTGGCTTGTTTAGTTTATAGGGAATTAGAGTATTGAAACAAAAACAAAAAAGTATTTGGCTTGAGGAATGCCCTATAAACTATATGTAAGGAACACAATTATGCAATGAGTAAAAGTTTATCTCGGATTCACTTTAAACCATTAAAACAGCATCTTTATTAGATACAAAAGATCATTAGCAAGTTAAAGTAAACTCAAGGTAAAAATAAACTCATGAGATAAAGAATTATATTTAGAGTAGGTTCACATTTGTTTTAAAAACGTATCCGTGGCTCCGTATCTTGGCCCGGATCAAAAACAGAGTCCCGGGGAATCCGTGCTGAAAAACTGGACGGACGGACGGTCCGGACCCCGCACAGAGCCCGGATACACGGAGGGGTAGTGGCAGGCAATGAAAAAACTGATCTCCCTCTATACAGACACAGAAACGGAGGGAAATCCGAATTGCCTACTGCCTGCTACTCCCCCCTCAGCATAGGTGTCCCCAGGTATTGGCTAGAGGGGGAAGCAGCTAGGATGGGGGGCAACGGGCACAGCGGCGGGGAGGGGGTTGGCCCCCCCTCCAACTATTTGCGCAAATGTATGCAGTTATGTTAATGGGCCCTAAGAATTCAGAAGACCCATATTTTAAGTGTTGGTTTTTTGGGAGTGGGGAATTATTTATGTACATGGGGCTTTAATAGGGTAGAGAAACTGATAACATACGGTATATCAACTAAATCCCTGCAATGGTACACTGGCTCTTTAAAAAACAAAAAACTGATAGTGATAATAATACCAGAGGTTTTGCATCAAGGGATTTAGCGAGAAGTAACGAAAAAGCTGTTTTCCCAAATTGTTCCTTCTTTTCCAAGTTCTTCTTCCACCAGGCCTCACACAAACGCAGGATGGCCAGACGCACCTGAGACTCCGACCTGGGTAAAGCCTCCAAAATACCTGAAATATGATATTATACATTATAAAGTCAGCCACAAGACCTCCCACTTTCATTATAATGATAAAGTCAGTCACAAGACTTCTAATGATAATGTAAGTAGGGGACTATATGTGGCCAGCCTGCTTTATTATGCTGATCCCACTCAGGAGAAACGTGCAAAAGACTAACATGGAAAGGATCTTACAAAAGAAAATGTAATCTTACTATTGAGAAGAGCAGCACAATCCAGGAGAGCCTTATAGCTCACATCTTCATCTATCGCAGATATAGAGACTGTGGCAACAATGGTCACTCCGTGTATAACCTCCATAGTGCATTTCTGAGAAACACAAAGACAGCAGCTAAAATCCGCAGTAAAGATAAAGCTGATAGAATAAGAAGTTCAATAGTTCATCATGACTCTGTATGGGTGCTCAGAAAGAAAAAAAAGCGTAGCAGCATCTTTCAACGGGACAGTTCAGTCTTCAAAGCTACATATTTAACATTTAAAGAAAATCTTAAGTGAAAATAAACCGATAGGATAAACACTTATCTATAGCCCCAATGCTAAATAGTTCTTCCTTGGAATCTAATAAGCCTGTTGTATTTAAAAATCAAACTCTACCTTTAAAAAGCCCACACCCCGAGGAAGTGCGCATGCGCTAAATCGGTCAGTGGGAAGTGTCAGGAGACCCCTGACGTCACAATCATACTTTGCAGGTCCGGCGGATGGGTTCAATGGAGGCGCTTTGGTGTCTGTGTACCGCTGTGCCCTGGGTTTTTGGTGGGGGTAGTGTTTTTATGTACTCTTGATCTGCTAGGAAGACACTGAGGATTCTCTAATGGGATATCTCTCAGCTATTTTCACTTATTATAGTGTTATCCAGCATTTCTTTGTTCAGACATCATGTCTTTTTAAAGTTGGTGTTAGCGACCAATCGCTTTTATATGAAATTAATTAAAAGTTAATTTTTAGTCCCAGACAGGGATATTACTGTGTATTATTACCGCTGTGCCCTGTTTGCCTCATTGTTGCCGCCATCGTCCTTTCTCAAGCTAATCTGATGGAAGCCGGACAGACCACATTTTATATTGTCACAGCATTTGGACTTTCCAAAGCCATCAAAACGCGAGCACTGCTATGGAAGCAACTCACTTTGGATAAAGGCAAGTAGCTGTTTGGAACTTTTTATCTTGTATCGAAGCCAGCTGCTTTGCTTACATGCCATCTTCACCTGCAAACTTCATCTTCCATGCTACGGTTGACCGCTGCTGCCTTGCGGTCCTTTGCAATAATTGCAAAGGACAGTGTATTCAAGAAATCATGCTCTTTATTGAGTCATTATATCCACATACATATAGCTGGCCATTGTTTCGGGGGCCACACAGGGTCCCCCTTCAAGGCGTGTGGTTGAAGGGGGACCCTGAGTGGCCCCCAAAACAATTGTCGGCTCTATCTTTGTGGATATAATGGAACCAGCACTGCAAGGTACCACCCACTACTCCCCCGTGCTGCCCATACACACAGAGACACAGTTACTTGAGCTGAGAGAGCCTATCACGGTGTGATAATACATTGTTTTTGATCTGAGTGGACCTCTTTCACTAAAGAGAGATGGGACTTTTTTGTGTATTGAATACTTTTATAGAGCATTGATTGATTGATTATGGTTATTTGGCAATATACACTTTATATATAGCCTAGCAGAATATACAGTATTTTAAGCCCCGCCCATATGTGATGTTGGAGGTTTGTTGTTGCAATGCATGCATTTTTTTTAATATGGCGTACTCAGTGATATATGTATATTGAGGGCCATTTCACACTGGCACGGTGCTTCGCTGCAATTTATGGCACTGCTACCGCAGCCAATGGTGTAATGTAAGTAATGGTGCTTTCATATTACCTGTGGTGCGCTGGAAGTCCTCAATCTGACACGCTTCCAAAACGACGTTACCGCGCGTTCCTGTATTGAACCGGACGTCATGTAAGTCTATGGCGACGCAGGGTTTTTAAAAATGTTGGTGGCGGTGCAGCGAAGTGCATGCACGGAAGTTTGTTTTTACAATACGCTTCCGTATTTCCAAAACAGGAAGTGACCACAAGCGCACGTCACTTCCTGCCTGGATGCCAGACAAGGAATACCGCATAGTAATGTGGTATTCCCCCGATGGCCTGTTATTGCTGGTGCACCGCTGACACCAATATACAGTGTGAAGCCAGTCTGAGAAATCTATTTTTGAAGATTAAAGGGTGAAATGGCATCTTTACAAGGGACAGCTGTTGACAGATGCTTTATTGGGCCCCAACAGACAGATTAAAAAAAAAAAAAACATGATGAACAGAATTGCTTACGATCTCTGAAGCTCCTTCCACCTCCATGTCATCGTCACTCTCCTCATCTATTTTGTGCCACGATTCTATTGGGTTTGCCACCAAAGTCTCCATCAGTAAAGTCTTTAGCTTCTGCCACAGTTCCTCTTTCTGCTTCCTTGGAAACTCTTCCAATATTTCTTCCAGGTCAAAAGGGTCGGTGACATTTTTCTGTAATACACGTGACAATGTGACCTGAAGCCCATCTCCATGGACACATCTGAAAATACCTTCTAACTGCTTAGGACTGGAATACAGGAGCCAGTCTGTCCAATCAAAGAGCCAGAAATAAAAGAAAATTGTGGATCCAGTTTCATTAAAGCTCACTTGAAGTGAGAGGGATATGAAGGAGAATATAGGGAACCTGAAATGAGATGTACTGTATGTGGAGGCTGCCATATTTATTTCCTTTTAGGCTAGTAACACACCAGGACGTTGCGTTTAGGGGACGTTATAGGGCACATAACGTGCCCCTAACGCAACGCCTGGTGCTCTCTGGTGTGGACGTCGGAGTGAGCAGCGTTGTGCAGCTCACTCTGGCGTCCGTGATGCCGTGATGCGTACTCTTGGACGCATGCGGCATCACGTGGTCCCGCCCGGCCAATCGCTGCACAGAGCGCCCGCTCCAGGAAGTAAACACTGCAAATCACTGAGTGCAGTGAATATTAATTAGCCATGTGCCCGGCCGCTCTCCCATCCTCCCCAACATGACTGAGCATGTGCAAACAGTCTAACGCGGCTCAGCCGCGGAGAACGCACAGCATGCAGCACTTTGCTGCGTTACAATGTAACGCAACGTGGGTAGTGTGAACAGCCCACTTGTGTTACATTGCTGTGCGTTGGGAGAGCGTTACAGGCTGCACTAACGTGCGCCTGTAACGTCCCTGTGTGCAAGAAGCCTTAAACAATACCAGTTGCCTGGCAACCCCGATTATCTATCTGGCTGCAGTAGTGTCTGAATCACATTAGAAACAAGCATGCAGCTAATCTGAATAATGCTTATTCAGGGTCTATGGCTAAAAGTATTAGATGTAGAAGATCAGCAGGATAGCCAGGCAACTGGTATTGCTTAAAAGGAAATAAATATGGCAGCCCTCATATCCCTCTCACTTAAGTTGTCCGGTTAATGAAGTATGTATTGTTTACAGTTTATTGTTCGCAAATCTGAAGCAAAAATACGTATGAGATAAATTGTATGTGTAGTACGGATAATAAATTGAACATTAATAGCAAAGAAAAGTGTCTTATATTTATATATTCAGTTATATAGCTTACTTTATAACATTGCAACAGTGAGTTCCAGTTCAGAATCCACACTCTTAAAGAGATACTTAAGTCTGGCCAAAAAAAATGAGTTTAACTCACCTGGGGCTTCCCTCCGCCCCCTGCTGCTGATCGGTGCCCTCGCAGCTCCGCTCCGATGCTCCTGGACCCGCCGGCGACGACTTCCGGTTTTCCCGTCACCGTCCGACAGGCATGGGAACGCAAGTGATTGTTCGCGTTGCCAGCCAAGATAGCACCCCCTATGCTGCTATTGCGGCAAGAAGGCCGCAATAGTAGTATAGGGGGTGCTATTGTGGCTGGGAACGCGAACAATCACTCGCATTCCCATGCCTGTCGGCTGGTGACGGCGACACCGGAAGTCGTCGCCGGCGGGTCCAGGAGCATCATTTTTTTGGGCCAGACTTAAGTATCCCTTTAAGTCTCCTGCTGCTATACCGCTCCAAGGGCTTGATTTACTAAACCGTGATAACTCAAATATCACACCTTATGAAAAGATATCACACCTTACCAAAGATATTTTCATAAGGTGTGATATCTTTGAAAAGGTGTGATATTTGCGTTATCACGGTTTAGTAAATCAAGCCCCAGGTCTTTCTTATGTGTGCCCAGGGCTGTGGAGTCAGAACAATTTTTGGGTTTCAGGAGTTGGATAATTTTTGTACCGACCCAACAGCCCTGCGTGTGCCGTACTTCCATACTGTTACCTTAGCAGCTGTGGTCACGCTGCATGACAACGGCGCTTGTGCGCCGCTGGGGTTGCAGTGCAGAAGTACGGCACAAGTTCAGAGGACAAGGAGTGGTATATCGGCAGGCGGCCGCTGTGTCCCGCTATATCGCCAGCTCCAGGATGGGAGGAGGGGAGTGTCGGCATCCACAGAACAGAAGCGCAGCGACAGGATGCAGTAAGTCCTTCCCTGCGCACTCTGAACTTCTTTTTCCCGTATCTTCTGAATATAAAATGCACCCACTCCCCCCCCCCCCCCCTAGTTTTGGGGCAGAAAAAGTCTCTTATATCCTGAAAAATACGGTAAATCTGATTTTTAAAATATGACAACTGCTTTATTGCAGCAGAACCAGAAACTTGCTTTTTGATTTTTTTTGTGTGAACTAAGCACTGCTATTACTTTTTATACTGTACAGTTTTATTTATTTATTTATTTATTGTATTTATAAAGCGCCAACATATTACGCAGCGCTGGACATTAATTTAGGTTACAGACAATATTTAGGGGTGACAAACAGCAATATGACAATACAGGAATACAAGAAAACCAGATCACACAGCACAGTATGAGTACAAGGAAATACTTAGCCAGTCACTGGAGGGGAGCATGGAGATTAGGCAAGTTAGGTTCACTCAAATGCATAGCATGGGTTCACAGTAATGGAGGTGCATGATCAGGTAGGACACAGAAGGAGGAGGACCCTGCCCAAGTGGAGCGATGGACATATACTGTTGGACTGTATATACAAATTCTTTATGATAACTAAAATCTGAGAAATAGAACAAATTAAATTTATTCGACGTCGGAGCTTTTTTTTTTTTTTTTTGCCAACTCTGACTCCAGGTACCCAAAAATTGCTCAGACTGACTCCACAGCCCTGATTTAATTGCTAGAAATGTACTCAGCTCTGCCGCCTCTTCTTCACATTGTCACTGCTGTGGCAGTGCCTAAACGAATGCGACACTCACAACTAAGAACAGACATTTAGAAACAGAAGGACTGCCTTAGCTTTCCCAAGGTAAATTAACCCAAGGTAGGAGGCATATGGAGGCTGGCACAATTATTGCTTTTTTAACTACTTAAAGTGAACCTCTGGACTAAAAGGCTACTCAGCAGAACTGAAAAGGCTTGGTGTTTCTTTAACACTTTCACAGCATCAAAACTTTGTTTTTCTTACCAAAGCATCATTTTTAGCTAAGCGCCACCCAATCAAAGAAAAAAAGTCCAGGCTTTTTTCGTTGGTGCTGTGCAGAGCATGATGGGATTTCCTATGTTATTCACGTTGCCTAGCAACTGGGAGAGGTGCTCAGGACACAAGACAGTTGAAACTGTATCATGCTCCCTGTCACCTCTTTTTAACCAAAAAGATGGCTGCCATCATGAAATCAAACATTTGCCTGTTCTTTTAAAACAGGGTGGGTAAGAGATTATATTACCTATCTATTTTAATTAACATAACTAATGTAACTTAATGACAGTATGTTTGTTTAGGCTGAAGTTCCTCTTTAAGGACCGCGGTGATTGAAATCTACACCCTGTTTTGGTGGGCTCCTGGCTGGCAGGGCGTAGATTTCAATCACCGCCGCAGCGCGCATCCGCTGTTTCCATCGCTCCCCACCGATCGCGCCGCTCAAACCTGACGTCTCTCACCGCAGCTCACTGGCTCTGCTTGTCTCCATGATGGCAGAGCAAAGTGAGCAGGTCAGGAGCCGATTTCGTTGGCCCCTGGCCGTGTCTATCAATGTAAGCCTCTCCCATTGGCTTAGATTGATAGACACGGTCAGGAGCCAATTAAAGTGACGTGCGGCAGTGACGGCGGTTATGCGATGCAATTCGTCGGGATTCTGTCGGTATTGTACCAGCGGTCTCTGGTCCTTAAGGGGGCAGAGACCGCAGGTACTTAAGTGGTTAAAAAAATAGTAGTTGTAGCCTAGCTGCCCTGCTGATCACTTTGGCTGCAGTAGTGTCTGAATCACACACCTGAAACAGGGATGCAGCTAAGCAAGTCAGACTTCAGTCAGAAGCATCTGATCTACATGCTGCTCAAGGCCTATGGCTATAAGTATTAGAGTCGGTGGATCAGAAGAAAAGCCAGGCATTCTGCATTGTATAAAATAGGTCTCTACCTCGTCTTCCCTTTAAATTCCGTCAAGGAGGTGGGGAGGGGTTAGAAGCCAACTTTAAAATAAGGCTACAATGAATAATGCATCTATATTAGGTTATTCATCAATGCCGCACATTTTAACTACACTGGCCTATTAGCGTGCTAACCTATTAAGCAGAGAAAGCAGGACATTTCTCCAAGCCTGAAGCTGAGTATAGAAAGCAGCAGAGGAATAGGATGGAGCCATGTGTGGAAACAGAGAAGCAGATGAGGACAGTCCTGACTTCAGGCAAGGAAGGCGATTGAGCGTGTCGCTGTAGCTCATAACACTGTGCCTGATCTTCTGCGTTCCTGTAATGCTGAGTGTACAAATATCACTGAACTTACGTGAAGCTGAATGAAGTGGAGGAAATCCTGCACCGTCGCCTTCCCTGTGGCTTGTAGGAAAGCCTCACGCTTAGACATTGTGAGTCCTAATTAAAAGGAGGAAAAACACACTAACAGTAAGCACATCTCTCATGCGTGTCTGTAAATGGAATAACTATACACATCAATGAAGCAAATCCCCCTTTCTGTTTACCCAACATTCTGTCAAAGTGAAACTCCAGCCAAAATAATTTGTTTTACCTTTTAGCTGCAAAGGGTATTAAAACAGCTGCAAGGTTATTACTTATGCCTGTGTTCCTTATATGTGAATCTACAGTAGTTTTTTTATAAAGATCATTGATCATTTCAGGTGAAAATCTAGCTGCCTTTCCTAACGCAATCAGCCAATCCTGCCGGCTGTTACTGTAGTTCCTGCTGTGAATTGCAGCAGGGTCACCTTATCCTCTTTACATAGGGCAGAACGGGTGCTTGCTTAGATTGAGGATAAGTTCTGTACAGATACGTTGCTAGTCTATAGGGTAGCAACGCATACTGTTGCTATGGAAGGGAGAAGGTGGCCAATGGCACAGCGCACAATGGAGGGGGTGGAGTAGGACAACAGGGTAGCCTTGTGCTCAGCCGAAAACGTTCTGCCAGTCCGAATCTATCGGTGACTGAGGCCCGTTTACACATTCTTGGCAAAGACGGCCCCAACTGGCTTCCTAGGCTGAGAGCCAACTAGCCTGCGTACAAAGATTTATCTTCTTGGAAGGACTGTAGTATGTAATATATATACATATATATATATATATATATATATATATATATATATATATATATATATATATATATATATATATACATATATACATATATATATATACACATATATATATATATATATATATACACATATATATATATATACACATATATATACACATATATATATATACACATATATATATATATACACATATATATATATACACATATATATATATACACACATATACATATACATATATATATATATATATATATATATATATATATATATATATATATATATATATATATATATATATATATATATATATATATATATATATATATATATATATATATATATACACACACATACACAAAAACAGTTTTAATTGTGAAGTCTTTTATTGTAGTTGCAAAAAGGAACTGTTAAGCCAGAGCACTTACATGATCTGCACACATTTCATATAAAGTAGAATATGACCAAAGTGGCACACTTTACATGGTTGACATGCTGCAGTAAGTACGAGTTACGCAGTCAAGGTGGCCATACACAATACAATCAAGTCAATCGATTTTCCCTTTTTTTGATAAAGTAATCGTATAAAAAAATCAAAATGCATTGTTTTTCAATTAAAGGGAACCTGTACTGAGTAAAATTATTTAAAATAAACACGAGGTAACTTCAAATGAACATTACATAGTTACCTTGCCATCAGTTCCTCTCAGAAGCTCACCATTTTCTTCTGACAATAATCCCTTCCAGTTCTGACAACATTTTGGGCTTGATTCACAAAAGAGTGCTAACTGTTAGCACGGCCGTTTTCGCGGGAATTTTCGCATTGCACGCAACCGCGAACTTTCGCGCAAAGCGATAACGTATTTGCGCGCAAACGCGAATTTTACCGCAAAATCGATAACATTTTTGCGCGAAAACGTTATCGTTTAGCGCAAAAAATCGCGATCATGCGCAATGCGAAAATTCGCGCGAAAACGGCCGTGGTAACAGTTAGCACTCTTTTGTGAATCAAGCCCTTTGGCAGATCTGAAATATATCAGTTGCTGTCAGTTATAGCTGAGCTATAACCTATATCAGCTATAGGAGAACTGATGTGTCCATGTTTCCCTATGGCTCAAGTGGGCGATGTTACAGTTTAACTGTGTGCTGACCATGGGGTAATGGCCATTTTCAAAATGGAGGACGGAGAATTCCCTTGATCACAGTGGACAAACGGGACGCAGGAGAGGAGTAAGAGATTGATAAGTAGACTACACGGGAGGCAAGTATGACTTGTGCATGTTTATTTTGACTTAATTTTCAGTTCAGGTTTTCTTTAAGGGGGGAAAAAAAGGAATTTTTTTTAATTTTTTCGATAAAAATCTGATCAGACGTATTGGAAAAAAATCAAAAAGCAGTGGCGAAAATGAGGGTCCCGGAAAGCAGCGGTGGGCTCAAGAAGGTTTGGATCATCCGGAGGCTTCCCTCTACAGAAGTAAGCATCTCTTGTTTGTTTTTTTCTTTCCAATGGGTTTGTGCGTTAAAGGACAACTGTAGTGAGGAGACTATGGAGGCTGCTATATGCATTTCCTCTTAAAGGGGTTCTGTAGGGAAAGTGGGGGGGGGGGGGGTTTGGGAATAAAACCGGACACTTACCTGGGGCTTCTACCAGCCCTCTAATCCAACTGCGGCCGCGCGCGTGCTTGCTCCCACGTGCGTCATCGGGAGCTTACTGCGCAGGCACAGTATAAGAAAACTGCTATGGCTAAAAGTATTAGGGCCCCCTTTCATAGTGGCGCGGAGTGGCAAATTGCCGCACTGTTACCGCAGCCTAAAGAAACCCTATGGGGAAGTTCATACTTCCCACGTTGTGGTACGCTGCTCCGGAAGTGCCCAATCTAACACTAGTAGAGAACTACATTACCGTGCGGGACCCGCAGCGACTTGTTTCGGCCCGGAAGTCATGTTAGTCTATGGCGACACAGGGTTTTTAAAAAAGTTGACATTGGGGCGCACATGTGCATTTTTACAATACACTTCCGCTTACCCAAAGTAGGAAGTGACCGCAAGCGTGCGTCACTTCCTACTTAGCTGGTGGTCAGACAGGGAACACCATGTACTAACTTGGTGTTCCCTGAAGGCCTGTTTTTTTCAGATAGTCGATCGCCCACCAAGTTGCCTGATGTATGGCCACCTTTATGCTGCATACACACTTGAGATAAAAGTCTCTGGAAAAGGCAAGATCACAGACCAATTTTACCCCATTCCATGCAGTATGAGAGCCATACTCTACACAGTCTATTCTATGGAGCTGCACTCCCCATCAGATAAAATCTTTGCAAGATGCTGCACACAAAGATGCCCGTACACATTCAAAAGATCATTATCTGCAAAAGATCTCTTCCTGCAATAGATCCATTCCTGCAAAATGCATTCATAGTCTATGAGATCTGCAGATACTCATACACACTTGGTTTAACAGACTTCATCTGCATATCTGGCAATAATCTGCAGATCTGAAAATCCATCCTGGTGGATCTGATCTGCAGATGATTGCCTGCTAAACAAGGTGTGTATGATGATCTGCAGATCTCATAGACTATGAATGCATTTTGAAGGAATGGATCTATTGCAGATACTGATCTTTTGTGTCTGTACAGCATCTGTGTGTGCAGCATCTTGCAAAGATTTTATCTGATGGGGAGTTCAGCTCCATAGAATAGACTGTGAAGGTATGGCTCTCATACTACATGGAATGGGGTATAATTGGTCTGTGAACTTGCCTTTTCCAGAGACTTTTATCTCAAGTGTGTATGCAGCATTAGGGGCAGAGGATCAGCAGGACAGCCAGGCAACTGGTATTGTTTATAGGGAAATAAATATGGCAACCTCAATATCGCTCTCGCTTCAGTTGTCCTTTAAAAGGGAAGGTTCAGGGACTGTTGAAAAAAAATAAAAATCCGCATCCACTTACCTGGGGCTTCCTCCAGCCCGTGGCAGGCAGGAGGTGCCCTCGGCGCCGCTCCGCAGGCTCCCGGTGGTCTCCGGTGGACGCCCCGACCTGGCCAGGCCGGGCTTCTTCTGCGTTCCAAAATGCGCCTCACGGCGGCGCGCTGACGTCATCGGACGTCCTCCGGGCTTTACTGCGCAGGCTCAGAACTATGTCCAGGAACCATGCGCGCTCCCGGCCCGCGGTTCCTTAGCCAGGCAATCAGTGAATCGGGCTATGGTGCCCGATCACCGATTCCTCTCCCCCGCTGAAAAAGCGACAGCTTCTCTCGGAAGCTGCGCCTTTTCTGGCTGTTTTTCCCTGTGCGTCGCTCTAAGCGTATGTTACGCTTAGAGTGACGTCATGTAAACAAACTCATGGCCGCCATCTTGTGGCCAAAAAGTAATACTACCAGTAAAAAAAAAATAAAAAAAAAATCAACACACATTTACATTATAAACCTACTGTTTACATCCCACCCTCCCAAAACTACCCAAATAAAATGTTTAATATAAAAAAAAAAAAAACATTACAATAAAAAAAAAATGTAAATATTTACCTAAGGGTCTAAACTTTTTAAATATCAATGTAAAGATGATATATCTCTATATTTTTTTTATTTTAAACTTATAGTGATAGATGCAAAACGGAAAAAATGCACCTTTATTTCCAAATAAAATATTGTCGCCATACATTGTGATAGGGACATAATTTTAACGGTGTAATAACCGGGACATATGGGCAAATACAATACGTGAGTTTTAATTATGGAGGCATGTATTATTTTAAAACTATAATGGCTGAAAACTGAGAAATAATGATTTTTTCCGTTTTTTTCTTATTCTTCCTGTTAAAATGCATTTACAGTAAAGTGGCTCTTAGCAAAATGTACCCCCCAAAGAAAGCCTAATTGGTGGCGGAAAAAACAAGATATAGATCAGTTCATTGTGATAAGTAGTGATAAAGTTATAGGCTAATGAATGGGAGGTGAACATTTCTCAAGTGAAAACGACGGAACGCGAATGGGTTAACTTCCACTAGTATGATTGAGTTGAGCCAGCATTAAAATCCATAGGGAAATTCCACTAACGTGATTGAGTGAACAGCACCTTCTCGAACAGCTAGGTTGTAGTAATAATACGCCCCCACTATTCAGCAAATTGGAATGCTTCAAGTTGTAAACATTGCTGATTGGAGAGCTGTTCCCTATGGCATTTCGTGCTGCATCACCTCAACTGTACTAGCTCCAAAAAACTTGCAGCTTGCAGCATAGTATTACACACTGTCTGATATTCCTATTGCTAATTATTAGCTGACTGTGAGTTATATACACGTAAAAAACATATACTGCAAACGGAAAATTGTCAGCAGAAAATGTAAGTGTGAGCTTACCCTAAGGCCAGTATTTGGTAGAGTCAATTAGCTTATCAGTTTGCTTTTGGGATTGTGGAGAAACACAAATATGTAGAGAGCATACAATCTGCATGCAAATAGAGTCCTTGACCAGATTTGGCGCAAGTCCGGCTTAGGTGACCCAGTGGGAAACCTCATAGGGAAAGTCCAGTTATGTGATTGGAAGGACAACACCCTCTAGGTTTTGTATAGGTTGTATAATAACAATTTAACTACAATATTCAGCCAATTACTCTTAAAAAAGAATTTAAATTGGGTGAAAATTAGTGAACAACAACTTCTATCTTATATGACTGACATATTAAAGAAGTTTAGCATGCTTAAATGTTTTTTGTAAACATAAGGAAAAAAACACTCTGTGAATCTCTGTGCAACAAATCAGGTGCATGGAAAGATTAAACATGTTAATCGGTTAGAAATGGTACACAGCATTGCATTAGAAATGTACTGCAGTACCTCACTCATATTCTTGTATGTCTATCTATCTATCTATCTATCTATCTATCTCAGTGTTCTCCCCAGGCTCTTTTAGCCGGGTGCTCCACCCGGCTAGATTTGGTGACCACCCGGCTGTCATTGGCTCACCTCCTCACCACCTCCTATGCTGTAAGCAGAGTTGCCCTGCATTTTCATCTCTCCCCACCCGGCTGCTTTTTCATGCCACCCAGCTACTATTTCATGCCACCCGGCTGGAAAATAATTCTGGGGAGAACACTGTATCTATCTATCTACACACACACACACACACACACACAAAAGCCAGGCCATTAAAAAATGGGGGCACTAGGCTACGGGCACTCCCCTAGCTATGCGAGCACAGATGCGCCCCGCTCACCCGTCCTCCACCGCTGTCTGCAGTATATGCACACAGGGAGATGTTGCTTGCATGGCAGTTGGAAAAAGCTGTTATTTCCCACAATGCAATGAGGTTCACAGACAGCAAACTGTCAAGTCTGGAAGCAGGGACACACACAGGGACAGGACGCAGAGACACAGGGGTTTTATTACATAGGATAAAAAAAAAAAAAAAAAAAAAAAATTATATATATATATATATATATATATATATATATATATATATATATATATATATATATATATATATATTTTTTTTTTTCCCCACATGCAGGAACCACAATAGTAGCGGCAGGGCTGTGGAGTCGGTACAAAAATCTTCCAACTCCTCAGTTTCTGACACCACGACTCCGACTCCAACTCTGGGTACCCAAAATGGCTTAGACTCCGACTCCTCGACTCCTTAGTCTAATACTTAACAGGGCTGCAGATTTTGTACAAAAATCATCCGACTCCTCAGTTTATCAAATCAACGACTCCGACTCCGGGTGCCCAAAATTGCCCCGACTCCGACTCCACAGCCCTGAGTATCGGGCCCCAGACCGTGCCCCTGATGAGTAACGAGACAGTTACCAAACTACTGGGAGTTCGCGGGCGGTGGTAGTGAAGAAGAGAAGAGCCTATACGATATACCAATCGATGGAGACACAGCACAGCCCAGCTTTGGCAATGGGGGAGAGCCCATAAACAAAACTATGTGTAATGCTTAGAGGAGCATGTGAGTGTAACTTTTTAATAAAGGTATTACGTTTTTAAACTGAATCACGCTATGAGAGGTTTTTTGACATTGGGACCAGGATCCTGAGGCACCAAGGTTTCCTGGATACATGCGAAATCTGACCAGTCTAGCATTTGTCATAGCATTTTGGTGAGTTTCCTGAAGGGTGCTATTTAGTGGTGGAAAACCTTATGTGAAGTAAACAACATCTACAACATAACGGTTTAAAGTGGATATGAGATGAACTTTTGCTCATTGCAGAATTGTGTTCCTTTCATATAGTTTATAGGGCATTCCTCAAGTCAAATACTTTTTTTGTTTTGTTTTAATACTCTAATTCCCTATAAACTAAAGATACTAAACTAAAGATGCTATCAGTTTGCCTGTGCAATGTCACAAACAGAACATGGCTGCCCTCATTGTATCACAGGAATAAATAATCTTCTAACTGTTGAAGCTGTTTGCAGCTAGATTCGCTCCATAAACTATCTACATTTTAGATAAGGCGTATAGACAAGTTACTTGTTATAGTTAGGTTTTTCATCTTGGATCCGCTTTAAGATTCAGTGGAATAGACACCTTCATGCATCTATACAACAAACTGCACTGGATGTGAAAAACTTTTTATCCTCATATATTGGACTTGAAATAATCTAATTAGAATTGCAGATGAGTGCTAAACTGTGTATTAACAAACTGTGTACAGTCCCCTGAAGTGTGAACCATGGCTTAAAGAGAAACCTTGACCAAGGATTGAACTTCATCCCAATCAGTAGCTGATATCTCCTTTCCCATCTTTGCCTTTTCTCAAATAGATCATCAGGGGGCTCTGTATGGCTGATATTGTGGTGAAACCCCTCCCACAGTGTGATGTCAGGACCACGGTCCTGACATCACACTGTGAGAGCCTTGTTGCATTGTGGGAAATAACAGCTGTTCCAACGGCCAAAAAAGCAAGCAGCATCTCCTTGCACTGACGTCACCTGCTAGCAGTAAAAAATGTCACCAATGTCACCATATGATAAATGTCAGAATGTAAATCAGGGAGAGGAAAGATTTTACAATGGGCAAACACTGACTAAATCATTTATACATAATTATTGTAAAAATTAAGCATTTTGTTCATTACATTATTTTCACTGGAGTTCCTCTTTAAGGACCGTACAGACAGTGGATTAATGTCACCCGTTTTGGTAAGCACCCGGCTGTCATCAGCTCACCTTCTCTGCTGTAAGCAGAGTTGAGCAGAGAAGCGCCGGCCCTGCAATCTCTCATCTCGCGCCACTCGGCTACTTTTTCATGCCACCCGGCTGGAAAAAATTTCTGGGGAGAACACTGCATCGGGACCCAATCTCTCGGGCGACATCGCTGGCCCAACGTCGTACAGACACGGAGTGAGCTATTTCTATTGCCATGCGGGGAGTGGAAGGCTGACGGGGTGGCACTGATATAATATCACGCAGGGCGAGCAATGCCAACAAAGAATCAGCTGTCGCTCTGGGTGCCACTGTACACATGCCGGATTATCAGCTGAGACGGTCATCACTGGCTGCCTCAGCTGGCTTTAATATAGCATGTGTACAGGGCTTTAGTCTACAGTAGACACATACTACTTTGACCGGAATTATTAAATATAAAGAGCTCAAAAGCAGATCAGCACTAGATGCTTTTAAAATGACAACCCCTGGGGGGTTATTGAGGGGGGACTCACTGTGCCTCCAGACCGAACAAACAATCCAGGCATAAAGGTAGAGACAAAATCCGGGCACCAGATGAGTTGCAAACCCCACGTCAATTTATTTAATCCCACCGCAAACAGATACAGGCAGAGAAAAATGACAGCTGTTTCACAAGTCAAACGGGTCTTTGAGGAAGCAAGCGTTTGACTTGTGAAACAGCTGTCAGACCGCCATTTTCTCTGCCTGTATCTGTTTGCGGTGGGATGAAATAAATTGACATGTGGTTTGCAACTCATCTGGCGCCTGGATTTTGTCTCTATCTTTATGCTGTGACAGGAATAGATTGTGATTTTCTCTAGGGACAGTAAAGGTAGCCATCCATCTAGCGATGGGCAGATTCAACTAAGAGATAGATCTTTTTCTGATCAAATCTGATCAGAGAGAGATCTTTTGGCTGCCCATACTCCACAGGCCAATTCCTGATAGATTTCCACATACCGGTAACATTTCTGCCTTGTAACACTGCCTCGCCGCCCCCGTCAAGTCCCCCCCAAATGTTTAATGTACCCCCTGGTGCCCATGCATTTATACTTTACCTGTCTTGCTGTCCTTGAGCGTCCACGTACGCAGTGGCGCCCCACATGGCTGCCAGCATTATAGCATGTTGGGCGCGTGTGTAACATCAAACGTGTCCCACGTGCTATATGCTGGTAGGCACACGGGATCCAAATATGGAAGTACGGCAAACACTCAACAGACGGTGTGACAGGTAAAGTAGAAATGAACGAACACCAGAAAGTACAGTGGATGGGATTTCCATTGCGTTTTTCGTTTGCGATTATCACACTCTGTTACCGCTGTGCCCATGACCGACTATGTCAGCAGGAGATTTCCCAGCATGTCCAATCAATACATTTCTCCAATTATGCACTGAAATTAGTTGAAACATCATTCGTGGCAAGCTCCTGGCGATAAAAATTATCAAATTGGATGGTCCATTGGCCACCAAGTCGATAGGTGCACGGCCACCTTTTTTTTTTAGTGGCCTGACTATATACTCTATAAAACGCTGCAGAAAATGTCAGCACTTTATACATTCACAATACTGTAATCATTGTGTAAACAAAGGAAAACAAGACTGACCAACAGCAAATATAAACATCTCCAAACATCCTAAAAAAAAGAGAGATCATTCTTCACAGGGCTGTACAATCATAGGTCAGTTTTAAGATATGTGGACTATATATAAATATATATAAAATGGACCAAATATATATATATATATATATATATATATATATAAACTTTGTATGTTAGACGTCTTTCTGTGCGTTTAGTTAAACTGCTGGTATCTGTATTTGATGGTTCACATGATTCCGGGATTTATACTCCCAGAAAAGTTCCAGCTTATGATGCAGGGCGGACTAGAGCAGCAGCTGGGGAGACTGTGCTCGGCGAGTAATACCTATAGGTGCCGCATATTCCAATCTGCCTCCC
This sequence comes from Hyperolius riggenbachi, assembly GCF_040937935.1. Classification (NCBI taxonomy): domain Eukaryota; kingdom Metazoa; phylum Chordata; class Amphibia; order Anura; family Hyperoliidae; genus Hyperolius; species Hyperolius riggenbachi. The sequence goes on along the minus strand of NC_090650.1, from coordinate 69,273,293 downwards.
TCCCCTCATCCCTGCACACACATCACCCGGCAATCGTCCATCTACACACCGATTCACATACCGATAAACCAGAGCTACATCCACTGTCACTTCCCGCCTGCTCTGCGATTCAAACTCCCAACCCCCGCCCGACCGCGGCACACCGGACATACGTCATTCTCAGGGAAGAAACAACTTTGCTTCCTGCGTTCCACGCAGCTGGTTGCATTCCTGTGTCGATCAACTCGTTGCGAATGTGTGCGCCACCGAGCTGTACACAGTATGAAATCCCTACTCCGTGACGTAACATTAAATATAAAGTAATATAAATGGTTTGGAAAACACCTCAAATCACTCCAACCTCAATAATCGCAAATACTTTCTGTTAGGCAAAATTCTGCTTCATAACATTTTAGTAAGGAGGCTTTCTTTATTCTGGTTCACCATGAGCTTGCTGGGCAATTTGAAAATGCAGGGACAAATGCATAGACATGTATATGCTTTTCCTGTGGTGTGACACGTCCAATAAGGCTGTTTCCCACTAACAATGAATTAATAATTAATTGGTATTTATTTAGTAGTAATCGCGCTTACGGTGCAACAGCAGTATCACACTGAGGGCTGGAACCCACTAGCATTTTTTGGGAGCGTTTAGGGAGTGATTCAAACCGCTAGCGATTTGTCTAAACGCTCTGCTAATGTTAATGGATGGGCCAAATTCCACTGGAGCGATTGCAATTACCAAAATCGCAACCGCAGGACATGCAGCATTTGTAGCGATTACCGTTTCTGCAATTTAAAGCATATAAACGCTAGCATAATCGCTCATCAAAACCTACACAGAGCGATTTTGCTAGCATTTTTACAGTACTGTACACTGTAAAAAAAGTTAAAATGAACTGAAAGGACCAATCAGAATTAAAACCGCTGCTCCAATTGTCCCACTCTGGACCCTGTCAGGTCCAGTAACTTTGTAGGATGAGATCCCTGCACTTTCATTGGCCCAATAGGCTGTCTGACTGTCACTTGACAGACAGCCTATTGGTCCAAAGTGCGGGGATCTCGTCCTACAACCCCCAAGTCAGCTAGCTAATTGTACAAGCTGTTACTCGGTATTTCTCCTGTCTGGCTCTCGGGGAAATTGTTGATGTTGCCGAAACCCAAGAGAAGCTGAAGACGTGTCTGACACTTCCGCTGCCCTGAGGATCAACTGTATACACATCACCATGGCAACAGGGACGTGAGCCCTCTGCTGTGCATGTGCACTGTTCCAGTTTGAAACATATTGTATGGCTCTCAGGGAATTACATTTTAAAATATGTGGCGTTTATGTTTTTTTCAGCCAAAAAGGTTCCTGACCCCTGCCTTAGAGTCTTTCCAGTCCTCTCTTCATCCCCTTGTTCCACCACCGTGCCCACGGTCAAATGGCCCGCTGGCAGCGTCTTTGCATGTGTGCGCAGTTCGGACAAGGCCAGATTTAAACTTTTTTGTGCCCCTAGGCCAAATATGTTGTGGCTATATGCAGCAGCGCCCCGCCCGTTCCATGTGCAGCCCTCTTCCATGCATTGTACCATATCCCCATGTTTCATGAACAGCTCCCTAGGGCATCAGTTTCCTTTTTTCATGTGTTGCTCCCCATTTTCAGCCTCTTCTTTCATTTGTAGCAACCCCGCTTTCATGTTCAGGTGTCCCTTTGGGCTGCACTCGTCCAAAACCCAGGCCTTGATGGCCTTTCCAGAAATCTAGCCCTGAGTACAGAGTCACTCGTCCATACTCCCATAACCTTCCGAGGTGACCCGAAGGCCTCTTTGGCAATAAAGTCTGACGCTGGAATGGGGAACCCGGTGGTGGAACGAGGACATGCAGTGGGAACCAGGAAGACTCTAAGGGATCCAGGTGATAGAGGAAGGACAAAGGGAGTGGGTAGAACAGGTAAGCAAAGAGGGGCTGAACCCGCACTGTGGATGGAGGGAGAACTTTACTTAGTGGTAAGATGGGAGTTATAAGTATCAATAAGTGAGGGTGGAAGGGGAGATATTGAATGACAGTAAGGCTCATAGTGGGGATGGTGGGTGAGGTAAGCAGGCAGAGGGAGGGTACAGAGTGGATGTATTGGGACAGGTAGGGTAAGAAGGCAGTAGATGTCCCGGGGAAGACAGTTGGCGACAGATAATATATGTCAATGTTTCTGTTTATATAGCACTGACATCCTATGCAGCACTTTACAGAGTACATAGTCATGTCACTGACTGTCCTCAGCGGAGCTCACAATCCAATCCCTTCCATAGTCTTATTGTATGATCCGGTGGCCGCTTATGTTGCGCGGAACACCGAGACCCACGCTGAGGCGCAAGCATCTGGGTCTCGGCCTGTCTCTGATGTCACTGGAGCCCATGGCGCTCAGCTCCCATTGGATAAGCGGTGGGTGCTTTCTCAGTACGGGCTTCGGCGCTGTAAACATTAACCACGTGTGTGCATTGCATGTCAGCATCTCTGCTGAAACGCTCTCTGTTGATTGGTTACTTTGGATTCCTTTACTTTCTGATTAGTTAGTCCAAGTATAAATTAAAGGTGAACGCACTCTGTCATCACCAGTGATAGCCTATGCTGGGCTTGTTGCTGAGACTGCGCTCACACCAAGTTGCCTGTCTCGTTGCCGACTGTCTGTCTCTTGACTAAGCTTCTTTCAGATTGCCTTATCGTTGCCGACCTCTGCCTGTACCTGACCACACTTCTCTATTGGATTACCCGTTGCCGACTCAGCTAGTACCCGGATTCCCCTGACTGCCACCTGGACTGACCCCTGCTTGTAAAAGGACTTCCATGAACTCTGCCTGGACTGACTCTGGCCTGTTTGACCACGCATCTGTCTAGTGATTATACTTCAGCCACATCCTGCTATCTTGCCATCATCTGGATTACCTCAGCCTATAGGCCTCAGGTGACTATTAAGTAAACTGTGTTTGCATTGCTCATGCTGTGTTTGGTGATTTCTGTCTGTCAGTTTGTATGCTACATCTGCCTGCAGGGTATTGTAGTTTGTATTAGGCAGGAGTTTCTGAAGGTGTTAGGGCTGGGCTATAGGTCAGTCATATGGACACACAGTCTGACTCATAGCAGGTAACCAGACAAGCCTGACACTTATCTAATCTACCATATTTTTATGTATTTATGCAAGCAGCACTTTATAAAGTACATCGTCATGTCACTGACTGTCCTCAGAGTAGCTCACAATCCAATCCCTTCCATAGTCTAATCTAATGCCCTACCATATTATTATGTATTTATACAAGCAGCACTTTACAGAGTACATAGTCATGTCACTGACTGTCCTCAGAGGAGCTCACAATCCAATCCCTTCCATAGTCTAATCTAATGTCCTACCATATTATTATGTATTTATACAAGCAGCACTTTACAGAGTACATAGTCATGTCACTGACTGTCCTCAGAGGAGCTCACAATCCAATACTACAGTAGTGTTATGTCCTCTCATATTATGTGTTTATGTAGCACTGACATCCTCTGCAAAACTTTACTGAGTGTCATGTTTTTTCTAAGAGAAGCTCAAAACGGATTTCTACCATAGTCAGTCTTATGTCCCTAATGCAGTCTAAGACCAATTTTGGGCCAGTACCAGTTAACTCTTCAGTATGTCTGATGGATATCCACCCAAGCACAGTAGCAAAAAAACAACTTCCATGCAGTCTGTGTCCTTGTTGAGATTGCAACTTGAGACTCTACTGCTGCAAGGCAAGAGGGCTAGCCACTATGTCACCTTGCTTCCCTAAAATAAAAAAATAGCGTTTGGCTAGGTCCACAATGGGCGTTTTTTACCCTGTAACAGTAGGAAGGCAACAGGTAAGTGGTACCGCATCCTTATCCGCCCGTTGTGTCACATACAGTGAAGTATAAAGTCAATAAAAAGTATGCTTCACTGTTACTGTTAACATGTGTTTTGCGGTAACGCAAATTTTACTTTCATTGTACTGTATGCCACGCTATATAATTGCACAACAACCTTAACACACAATGCAACTTTTTGGCTATGTTGGATTGCGATCTTATTGCAACACACTCAGTGTGAAAAAGGGTCTAAAAAAAGCAGACCTGTGATGTAAAAATAAGAGCACACAGATGAAATCTATGAACCCTACAGCCGGATGTGTGGTACCATGTACGACCCCATCCAGAAGATGCTGACGAGTCTAAAGTTTATATACACTTTAGATTAAAACAGGCCAAGGTGACCGCTAAACCCTACTTCGGGAGAGAGTCTAGTGTGTATATGGTTGTCCCGGAGCGGTTTTAGTTGATAATTGATGTTAATTGCCTTGTGTAGCTCCGCTCCCCCTCCGCTCTTACTAGAGCAGTTTCCTCATCCCAGGGATCCCTGCGGCCAAGTACTTTGTATAGGGGAGAAAAAAAATGCACAGACAGCTTCCCGATACCCACGCTCTCTGGGACACATAATCTGTCGGTGGGGGAGCGCCCCCCCTCCCCCCACACCGCTCCAGGCCTCTGCCTTGTCGGCCTGGTGGACCAGGCGCCCCTGGTCCCGATACCAGAACCAGAATCAATTTGGACAAATAATTTGACTTGATAGTTGCTTTACAGACCCAAACAATACAATACAAGGACAGGCCGTAATACACAGTATATTACAAGTCAAGGACAGTACATAAGTTCACCACTTCCCCTCCCCTGGGATGAGTAACTACATCCTTGCAAATTCCCTCTTCCCCTTGCAGGGACGTAGCTACTACGTCCCTTGCTGCTGCACACTCCTGCTCGCTAGTTATCGCCGCCGATGGTTAGACGGGGATGAATGAATGGAAGCGCAGTTCCCATTCATTAATCTCTTTCCTTGTGTGAATGATCGCAGGCGTTAAAGAGATGCCGCGATCATTTGTTTACTTCCGACGTAACCCATGCACGCATTACTTCCTATGTAGTGTACTATAGTGAGTAATGCACAAGGACATCTTGTGGCCAAATAGTAAAATTACACCTACACACAAATATTTTTTTAAAAAAAGGACCCACAAATATATTTAAAATTAACACTTTACCTCCCACACTGTCCCATGGTCACCCGATTTTTTTCTTAATTTTTTTTTTTTTTGCATAAAAAAAAAATTACAAATGAAGAAAAAAAAATACATAAATAGTTTCTTTAGGGATTGAACTTCATTAATATGTATGTCAAGAGATTATGTTACTGTTAGTTTTTAAACTATGTGCTTGTAAAATAGTGACAGACGCAAAACTGAAAGAAATTCACCTTTATTTCCAAATAAAATATTGGCGCCATACATTGTACTAGGGAAATATTTTTAATGTCGCAATAACCGGGACAAATGTGCAAATAAAATGTGTGGGACTTAATTACATTCATTTTTTTTCTTATTTTTCCTGTTAACATGCAGTTAGAATAAAATAATTCTTAGTAAATGTACCCCCCCCCCCCCCCCCCCCACAAAGAAAGCCTAATTGGTGGCGAAAAAAACATAGATATAGATAGTTTCTTTGTGATAAGCAGTAATAAAGTTATAGGCGAATGAATAGAACGAGCGCTGACAGGTGAAAATTGTTCTGGTTTTTAATGGGAAAAACCCTTGGAGGTGAAGTGGTTAAAGTGGTAGTAAACAAGGTGAGAAATGTTTATTTTCAGTTCTATGCTGTGTAATGCTTTCCAGTCCTAGCAGCTCTAGCGTGGTTCTGCATTAAAGCGGTATTAAACTCTGACATAATATTAAATAAAACATGTTTTCCTACTTTTTATATCCCATACAGTTATCATATTTGCCTTTGTGCAGAAGTAATATTATTCATTTAGAAATTACAAGTTCCCAAAGTACAATGTTTTTGCTCTGAGAGCTGACATTGCATTGTATTCATAACTGGTGTATTCATATTGTAATGTCCCAGAAATGCTTTCTGAGTATCTGTCTGTATTCTGGAGTGTCTGAATTGCTAGAGAAGTTTACATTCCTCACTTGATACAATTAAAGAGACACAGAAGCGAAAAAAAATATATGATATAGTGAATTGGTTGTGTACTATGAATAATTACTAGAAGATTAGCAGCAAAGAAAATATTCTCATATTTTTATTTTCAGGTATACAGTGTTTTTTCTAACATTGCATCATTCTATACTATGTGCAGATTACACAACATTCAGCATTCAAAATGATTCTTTCAGAGCAGTCTGTGAACTAATGACCTCTCCTCTGGCAGATAAAAAGTAATTAGTTCACTTACAGTTGAGATAATAAAAGTCAGAAAACAGCCCTCTCCACGACTTTGAAAGTCGCAGAGCTTATGGCTTTTTTGCATAGAGATAACAACTAGAGTTTCTTAACTCTTCCTGTACTAGTAACAATTAGACTGATACATCTGATCTTAATGTTTTATTTCTTAGCTGTACTACACATACAAATCATAATATCATCATTTTTTTTTCGCTTCAGTGTCTCTTTAAGTAAACACAAGATAATGTTATCTCCAGTTCAGATGTGTCCAGATGTGTCCAGCTTTCCCTGCAGGGAGCTTGTAATTCCTGTGTTTAACTAGTTAAATGCTGTTCTAGTAAAAAAAAAAAAAAAAAAAAAAGGTGGTAGTATATAATATGCTGTAAAGCAGGGGTCCCCAAACATTTTGGGTCGAGGGTCGGGTCGACATACTTCAGACTGCTGGGGGGCCGGAGTATACATAAAAAGTCTTTTGCAGGCCAGACAGTGAAGCATACCCAGGTGACAACCTGCAGTCCAATTGGACAGTGGTGTCACCTGCTGTGAAATTTGATTAGAAACCAGCTAATTACTGCTTTCTGGCTTCCATGTGGATGGGTGGTGCCAGCACGGCCATTCTATATGCGGACCACCAATATTTAAATATGTAGCTGACTGCATCTATAAGTAATACATTTTGTGTGTGGGGGCCGGTAAAAAAGCCTCAGGGGGCCACAATCGGCCCGCGGGCCTTCGTTTGAGGACGACTGCTGTAAAGAGATGGCAACTTGATGTGTCTGAAGCCTCCCTGGGGATTTTATGAGCATGGGTGGGTTTGGTGGGTGTATTTTTTTTCTTTTTTGGGGGGGCGGGGGGGGGGGGGGGCATCCTGAAATAGCCAATCCACTTTGAGTGCACATCATTGGCAAGATCTGACCAGAACTAGCACCTTTTCTAGGGTGCAGACAAAGGCAGCCTGCATCCCTACACAGTACAGAACCCTCTATCTGACAAGTCAGAGCCATCCCGACAGGTTCCCTATAAGCTTATCTACTGTTCTATACATGCTTCTTTTGCCTTCAGCTGTAACCGGGAATATGTGATCCTAGAAAACAGATAGTTGGCCTGTTACTGGCCTACTGGGATTACGCTGCTTATCGTTTATGTGGCAGAGAACTGTAAATCTGGGTAACTATGGCAGTTAATATTTTACAGGCGTTTTATTGTAGGGAGACCAGATGATGGCACAGATGGAACAGAAATATTTGGCATGAGATGGATCTGTGGAAGAAATGCAGTGACAGAACTCAGAACCAACAAGAGAGATCACCACAAGGAGAAAGCTGGACTTAAATGTCACGGTAGAAACTTTATAAATAAAGATACATCATTTTGTACATAAGAATCCAGCATTTATTCTTTACTTTTGAAGCAAATGTGAATATCATACAGTGGTGGCTTAAGTGATTTATTTACTTTTTGCTACACCCTATACCAGCATATTCAACACAGATACACACAATGAGGCTAATTTACTTTTAATCCAATGCACTCACCAGTATGTTGGGTTGTGAAAGGAAATCGGAGCGGGGGGTGGGGGGGGGGGGTAATACAGCCCAGAATCCACCCTCAGACCATGGCCGGTGCAGTGTCTGGGGCCAGGCACAAGTTGAGACACCAGAATATCTGCAGGTGTCCTGCAGCTCACAGCACCATCCCCTTTCTTTCCCTGCTACAGTTGACTTTGGATGTAGCAGCAGTGTGTGTACAGAGCATGGAGCAGCAGTGTGTGTACAGAGCATGGAGCAGCAGTGTGTGTACAGAGCATGGAGCAGCAGTGTGTGTACAGAGCATGGAGCCGCAGCGTGTGCACAGAGCATAGCGCAGCAGCGTTTGTACAGAACATAAAGCAGCAGCATGTGTACAGAGCATGGAGCAGCAGCGAGTGTACAGAGCATGGAGCAGCAGCATGTGTACAGAGCATGAAGCAGCTCTGGGGAACTTATCAGAGCCAGGTATGAGCACAGCCCTGTGCCCTGCTATGTGAATGCTTCACTTTCCCCTTCATTACCAATGTTGGCTGTCCTCATTATTATCTGTATCCAAACTGCTCCTGATCGATCGGGAGCAGTTTGGACATTTAGGAAATAATTGTCAGATCCTGTCAGTTGGATGGGAAATTGCATTGTATGCACCGGCGTAACAATAGGGGAAGCGACCCCTGCCCCCGTGGGGGGGCCCGCTCAGGGACTTTTTATGGGGCAGGAGGGGTCGCAGCATAAGAAAAGAGCGTGGCCGCAGATCGGTGGGGAGGGGGGACATGCCCCCCCCCCTCACCTTGGGCTCTCCTCTCAGCGCTCCCCTCCTGCAATCTTTAGTGACAGCGGGCAGGTAGCGGCGGCAGGCAGGTCACATACCTCCTTCGCCCCGGAGGTCTCCCATCAGTAAGTGCTTCATGTCACTTCCTGTGTAAACAGGAAGTGACATGAAGCTGTTAGACATCGGAGACCTCCGGGGCGAAGGAGGTATGTGACCTGCCTGCCGCCACTGCTGCTGCCCGCCCGCTGTCACTAAAGATTGCAGGAGGGGGGCACTGAGAGGAGAGTCCAAGGTGAGGGAGGGGGGGGGGGAATGTCCCCCCTCCCCACCGATCTGCGGCCACGCTCTCCTCTTATGTTGCGACCCCTCCTGCCCCCCAAAAGTCCCTGAGCAGGCCCTAGGGAGGGTCCCGGGTTTTTTTTTTGCAGGGGGCCCAGGGATTTCTAGTTACACCCCTGATTGTATGTACCCAGCATGATGTCCTACCATATTATTATACTTTATTATGCGTGGCTGAGGGAGACCTTTTAGGAACAGCCCCCCCACCTTAAAAATCCTGGGTTTGCCCCTGACATGACACTTAAAGAGGAACTCCAGTGAAAATAATGTAATAAAAAAAGTGATTCATTTTTACAATAATTATGTATAAATGATTTAGTTAGTGTTTGCCCATTGTAAAATATTTTAAATCCCTGATTTATATTCTGACATTTATTACATGGTGACATTTTTACTGTGGGCAGGTTATGTAGCTACTGCTAGCTGTTTTGGCTGTTAGAGACAGCTGTAAACAGCTATTTCCTGCCTGTGAACCTTGTTACATTGTGGCAAACTGTCAAAAGTACCACGGTCTTTAGAGCTTCTTGTGGGAGGGGTTTCACCACAATATCAGTCATACAGCGCCCCCTGATGGTCTGTTTGTGAAAAGCAATAGATTTCTCATGTAAAAGGGGGTATCAGCTACTGATTGGGATAAAGTTAAATTCTTGGTTGGAGTTTCTCTTTAAAGGGTTACTAAAGCTAAAAGAAAAAAAAAATTAGTTTAAAGGGGCACTATGGCGAAAAAGTGTAACATTTAAAGTATATGTAAACATATACAAATAAGAAGTACATTTTTCCCAGAATGAAATGAGACATAAATTACTTTTCTACTATGTTGCTGTTACTTACAGTAGGTTGTAGAAATCTGACAGAACCGGTATTGGACCAGCTTATCTCCTCATGGGGGGTTCTCAAGATTTACTTTATTTTCAAAAACACTTCGTAAAGGCATTTGCGTTTTTTTTGAGCACCGGCGATTTTTAAAAACGTCCTAAAATCGCTAGTGCAATGATTCCTTATGGGACAGTTCATATCACCGTGTTTCGTCCGCTTTCCACTCAGCAAAGTGCTGAATGTACTATGTTCGAGGAGATTTTGCTACAATGGAAGGTATAGGAAAAGCAAAAAAGGCTCACAAATCGCTTTATCCGGCGATTGCGTTCACGCTTTTATGAACACAGTGGGATGTGAAAGTTTGGGCAACCTTGTTAATCATCAAGATTTTCCTTCCAACCCACAGACCAGCACAAGAGACCTACAACATCATCTTGCTGCAGATGGAGTCATTGTGCATCGTTCAACCATTCGGCACACTTTACACAAGGAGATGCTGTATGCAACAGTGATACAGAGGAAGCCTTTTCTCCGCCCACAGCACAAACAGAGCCCCTTGAGGTATGCTAAAGCGCATTTTGACAAGCCAGCTTAATTTTGAAATAAGGTGCTGTGGACTGATGAAACTAAAATTTAGTTATTTGGGCATAACAAGAGGCGTTATGCATGGAGAAAAAAGCAACACCGCATTCCAAGAAAAATACCTGCTATCTACACTAAAATATGGTGATGATTCCATTATGCTGTGGGGCTGTGTGGCCAGTAGAGATGACCCGAACTTCCGAGGTCTGCGATCGCGGAGAACCGCTAACTTTTTCGGAAGTTCGGTCCGCCCCTATACTACATCATTAGGGTTAACTTTGACCCCCTACTTCACAGTCAGCAGGCGCATTGTAGCCAATCAGGCTACACTCCCTCCTGGAGCCACTCCCCCCCCCCCCCCTTATAAAAGACAGGCAGCATCAGGCATTTCAATCACTCGTGTGCCTGCAAGTAATTAGAGAAGGGAGAGCTGCTTCAGATAGAGCTATAGGGAAAGCTTAGGCTCTTGTAGGCTTGTTAGCTTGCTCCTTGCTGATTCTTGTTGCTAAAAAAGCACGAAGGCACATGCAGAAAAGGCACAAATTGCAATGGGAAGACCACCTGAGCAAAAGCAGCACACAAAAGCATAGCCACCCCCCTTCTCCTCTTCCTCCTTCAGGTGCATCATCTTCAGCCGCTTTCTTCCTTGCACCTTCACAATCACAGTCAACCTCCTCCACTCCGCCTCTCACCTTGCGTGACTCCTGCTCCTCTGCCCACAGCAGCAGTCAGGTGTCTGTGAGGGAAATCTTTGAGCGGAAGAAGCCAATGTCTGCCAGTCACCCCCTTGCCCAGCGTCTGACAGCTGGCTTGGCGGAACGGTAAGGCCCCGTTCACACTTGCGGTTGTCTGCCAAACGGACCGGATGACCTGACCGGATCCAGATCGGATCCGTACGGTTCTGATCCAGATCCGATCCGGATCCGGTCAGGTTGCATCAGGTGTTCATCAGGATGCGATCCGGATCCGTTTGGCAAAAGTTACGTAAAAAACAAAAAAAATGTTGGGGTCTGGGAGGTCAGCAGAAGGGGGACCTGTGGAATCAGGCCCTCCGCTGTTTAGCACTCACCTCCACCTCCAACATGCTGCCAACATCTCCAGCTCGTGCTGCTCCACTCCAAAATGCTTGCCCATGTGTCCCCGATCCAATATCGCCGCAACAATCCTCATAGGAAGTGGGGTAGAACATCCGGATTTTTAGCCAGTGTGTTGTGCGCTATCCGGTTCTCATTGATTTGCATTGGCCGGATGGTGCAGCCCGGCTCCGCCCCGGATACGGCTGCCGGAGGAGCCGGACCAAAAAATAGCGCATGTTGGAACGGACGCCGGAGTCCGGATCCGGTCCGGCTCCGGTCCGGACGAAACGGACGCATGTGAACGGTGGCATAGACTTACATTGCTATGCCGTGCGTCCGTTTCGTCCGTTCCGCATGCGGTGCGGCACCGGCACGGCGATTCCGGATAGCCACCGCTAATGTGAACCGGGCCTTATTGTTACCATACCAGCTGGTGGACTTTGAGGCTTTCCGAAAATTTGTGGCCATTGTGACACTGCAGTGGAAGATACCAGGCCGCAATTATTTATGAAAAAAGGTGATACCCAAACTGTATCGTGAAGTAGAAAGGCAAGTGTTGTCATCTCTTGCACACAGCGTTGGGTCAAGGGTATATCTGACCACGGATGCCTGGTCTGCCAAGCACGGTCAGGGCAGGTACATTACTTACACAGCCCATTGGGTTAACCTGGTGACCACTGGCAAGCAGGGAGTATGTGGCTGTGCAGCGGACCTAGTTGTGACACCTCCACGGTCTGCAAGCAGGCCTGCTGCCACCTCCTCTCCTTCTCCTCCTGCTACATTCTCTTCACTGTCGTCGCCCTCCTCCTTGGCTGAGTGGCAGCGCAACTCTCCTGGTGCTGCAATCTCCTCTCCAGCTACACAGCCCCAGCTCCCCAGGGCCTATGCTGCATGCCAGGTACGACGGCGTCATGCCATCTTAGACATGTCTTGCCTCAAAGCGGGGAGTCACACTGGAGCAGCTCTCCTGGCTGTGTAGTGGTAAAAGAATAAACACAGAGAGATCCGGGGGCCCAATCTGGTGCAGTATTGTTAGTAGATCCGGGTAAATGAAAAAAAGTAGTGATTATACTCACAAAATTGGGTTGCAAAAGGATGCAACCACTCGTATTCGCAGGTGGGGAATAGACCGTCCCCACTTGGCCTCTGGTTCCTAGAAGGTTGCTGCTCCAAAAAGGCGATCGGGGAGTCCAAAGAACTAAACGAAATTTCCCCTTGTACAAAGGGGTATCTGCTAAACTAAGAAGTAAGTAGGAAGCGTCCGGTAAGGAATGTGCATGTATAATTTATAACTCTATAAGGTAGTATCCAACAATAATAAAAATATTAGGTTGTCCTACCTTGTAGGTGTCCCATTAGGGATAAATGCAAATAGAAGCTCAAGTTATAAAAGTCAATTTTAATCGGTGCACTAGACTTACACCGATTAAAATTGACCGGGTGCCTCCTACTTACTTCTTAGCTCTCCTGGCTGCTCTGAACAAACAGGTGGATCAGTGGCTGACCCCGCACCAACTGGAGATCGGCAACGTGGTATGTGACAACAGCAGCAATCTCATTTCGGCTTTGAATTTGGGAAAGTTGACACAGGGCTGTGGAGCAGTGTTGCCAACTCATCCCTTTAATTACTGACACATCGAAGTTATACAGGTTCTGGGAATATTTGCACATAATCAGTGCCTTAACTGCATCTACCTAGCCACAAAACCTGTATAATTCATATGTGTCAGTAATTAAAGGGATGAGTTGGCAACACTGCTGTGGAGTCGGAGTCGGGGCAATTTTGGGTGCCTGGAGTCAGAGTCGGAGTCGGGAAAAAATGCACCAACTCCTAATGAATTTAAACTGTATTTAAAATAGAAAATATGATAAAATGTTCTATTTCTTAGATAATAGTCATCATAAATAATTTATATATACAGTAATAGCTGTGCTTGGTCCACAAAAATGAAATAAACCAATCAAAATTAGTTACTTGTGCTGCTTCTATAAAGCAGTCCCCGTATTTTTAAAGTCAGATATACACATCTGATTGTGACTGTATATATGATGTGTACACAGGTATCTCTTATATATAATAAATAACATCTATGCTGTAAGTATAAAGCCTGATGTGTAGCCGTGTCACTAATAGAGATGGTCAATGAGATGGAAATAATTCTGCGTTGATTCTGATTTATGCAAATCTTGCTCATGAAATCAAATAATTTGATATGTTGTTAAAATTTGGTTTGGTGACTACGAATTAAATGGTACCTGAGAAGGATGAAAAGAAAAGTTTTATACATAATTGGGGCTTCTTCCAGACCCCTTCAGGCTAATCAGTCCCTCGCTGTCCACCTCCACCACCTGGATATTCTGCTATGAGTCCTGGTAATTCAGCGAGTCAGCGCAGTCCGGCCGCATGCCGCTTCCACAGCCAGGAGAGTCCTGCACCTGGGCAATAGTGCTGTGCAGGTGTAGTACGCTACCGGCGGCGGAGTGTGTGCATGCGCACTACGCCAAACTGGCTTAAGTACCTGGACTCATAGAAGATCCAGGTGGCGGAGGAGGACAGCGAGGGACTGATTAGCCTGAATGGGGCTGGAAGAAGCCCCAGGTATGTATAAAACTTTAATTTCATCTGTCTCAGGTTTACTTTGTTACACGGTAGTACTATACTCTACATATGCACTCTCCACAGAGCTGCATGGAATCCACTGAGAATGTTGTACACATTGAACATAGAGGTGTTGTCTATCACCCATAAACCTGGTTCAGATTGTGCATGAAGAATGTGTAATAGAGGAAGAATCTCCTTATTCCCCTGCACATCACTCTTACATGTACCCACAGTTACATTGCCTAGGGCTTGATAGATGTTCTTTGTTCCGGTCTGTACCTTTTAAAAGTACTCTTACCAAGGACTAGTTTTAGTCTATGACTAAAGGGAATAAATATGACAGTCTGCATATCCTTCTCACTTCAGTTGTCTTTTAAAATTCCTAAGCGATGGCAGTTAAGAGACGAATTTCATGTTACATACTTTCAATCAACAAGATTGTAATATGCAGTTGGAGTTGAGGAGTCGGTGGATTTTTGTACTGACTCCACAGCCCTGAGTTGACACATGTACCCTGCATGGCACATGTGCTCAATCTCGTAATCCAGAGATTTGTGTGTAAGTACCCAGGCTTACAGGATGTCCTGAAGCAGGCCAGGAAGTTGTGTGGGCATTTCAGGCGACCTTACATGGCCATGGCACGCGGAGAAACAACTTGCCGGTGAGGCACTTGATTTGCGATAGCCCGACTCGCTGGAATTCGACCCTCCTGATGTTCGACCGCCTGCTACAACAGGAGAAAGCCGTCACCCAGTATCTCTACAACTACAGCAGAAGGACATGCTCTGGGGAGATGGGGATGTTCTGGCCGAAGAACTGGACACTCATGCGAAATGCCTACAGGCTCATGCAGCCATTTAAGGAGGTGACAAACATGGTAAGTCGCAGTGAAGGCGCCATCAGCGACTTGATCCCGTATGCCTTCTTCCTGGGGCGTGCCGTGCGTAGAAGTGGTGGATCAAGTTGTGGATGAGCGTGAACAGGAACAGTTACAGGAGGAAGAGTTGTGGGATTAATTCTTATCAGAACCAGATGTTTCCTCAACATCTGCAGCAGCACAAAGGGGGGGAGGAGGAGGAGGAAAAGAGTTGTGTGGGGAAGAGGAGTCAGATGATGAGGAAGGTGTGTTTTTTTTTTTTTTTTATAGGAGGAAGAGGCAGCAGAACAACAACCACAGCAGGCGTCGCAGGGGGCTTGTGCTGCTCAACGCTCCCGTTGTATTGTTTGTGGCTGGGGGGAGGAGGAGCACTTACCTGATATCACTGAGGTAGAGCAAGAGGAGTTGGATAGCATGTCTGGATCCAATTTTGTGCAGATGGCATCTTTCATGCTGTCCAGCCTGTTGAAGGACCTCCGTATAAAACAACTCAAGGGGAATGAGCTGTACTGGGTTGCCACGCTACTAGACCCTCGATATAGGTACAAAGTGGCGGACATGTTACCAACTCACCTGAAGGCAGAAAGGATGCTGCACATGCAGAACAAGCTGGCAACTATGCTTTACAGTGCGTTTAAGGGTGATGTCACAGCACAATGGAATAAAAGTACCACTGCCAGTAAACCTTCTCCCATGTCCACGCAGGCAAGGACAGGATGCTCTAGCGATCTCATGGTGATGTCGGACATGCGGACATTCTTTAGTCCAACGCCTCGCCTTAGCGCTTCCGGATCCACCCTCCCAACGCCTCGACCGGCAGGTAGCCGACTAGCTGGCCTTAACCAGCTGGGCGTTACGGACGAGCTGAGCTCGTCCAGTAACGCCGCGCTGGATTGCTCAGGCCCTAGTGGGGCGATTTTTACAATTTTTTTTAAGCACGCAGCTAGCACTTTGCTAGCTGTGTGTCCTACCCAATCGCCGCCGATGTGCCGCTACCCGCCACAAAAGTGCCCCCCCCCGCAGACCCCTTGCGGAGCCTGACCAATTGCCGCTAGGCTGCGCTTTGGGGCGGATCGGGACTCCCCCTGCCGTCACGATGTCATTACGATAGTCGCTATGGCGACGGGGGAAGCACATACAGGAAATCCCGTTCAGAACGGGATTTCCTGTTGGGCATGATCGCCGGCGGCAATCAGAGACGCTGGGGGGACACCGCAGGTAGGGGGCAATCATGTAGCTAGCACTAGGCTAGCTACATGATTAAAAAAAAGGGTAAAAAAAACCCTCCCGTGGCCGCACAGCCGCGGGAATCAAAACACCAGGCAGGTTAAGTGTGGATGTAGACACTGTGAGCAGCGATGAACCCCTGGACTACTGAGTGTGCAGGCTTGAGCTGTGGCCAGAGTTGTCACAATTTGCCATCCAACTTCTGTCTTGCCCTGCCTCAAGCGTCCTGTCAGAAAGGACCTTCAGCGCAGCTGGAGGCATTGTCACTGAGAAGAGAAGTCGCCTAGGTCACAAAAGTGTTTAGTACCTCACCTTTATCAAAATGAATTAGGCATGGATCCTGGAGGGTTACTGCCTGCCCGAAGGCTAAGACAGTCCCCACACACAGCATCTCTGCCTGCACGCCGTGTGACTGTGACTGGCTGCCTGCCACAAGACTAAGTTGGTCCCCATACAGCATCTCTGCCTGCAGGCCGCTTGACTGCCACCACCAACAGGGTCCACCAGGACTCCAGGCAGATTCCTGAATTTTTAAGCTAGCAGCGGCCACTATATTAATTTTTCTGGTGGGTGTACATGCCTGCCTAATTTTTCTGGCAGCACTGCAGCTGCAACAACAAAACAAAAGGCATGTACATGTGTCAATTCCCCTTCGTGATAGTTACCTTGCCGCGGTGAAGGGGCTTGCGTATCACAATGAAGCAATGACCGCCGGCTATATGAGTGTGTTGGGGTTGGGGGGCACGCCTGACCCAAGAAAATAGATAATAGGGTCATTGTTTCATTGTGGACAGACCAAATTCGATCAGCTGGACACTCAGTCACTGTTCTGACATTCAGCTACCTCAGCCCAACCATATGGGCTTGAAAACCGCCATCGCCTGCACTCTGGCCATGGTGCGCACCAATCCAGCACGGCCATCACTACACAAACAGCTGTTTGCGGTGCGTTACACAGTGAGTTTGGTCTGTCAGTGTGAAGCAGTACACTAATTACACTCCCCAATTGATGTATACACATGCAAGATGTTTTAAAGAACTTTAGGCCTTCAATTTAGCAATAAAATGTGATTTCTGCCCTTAAACCGCTGCTGTGCGTCAAATCCAGATTTTTCCTGGGGAGTTTTGGCATGTATCCCACTCCGCCATGCCCCCCTCCAGGTGTTAGACCCCTTGAAACATCTTTTCCATCATTTTTGTGGCCAGCATAAATGTTTCTAGTTTTCAAAGTTCGCCTCCCCATTGAAGTCTATTGCGGTTCACGGAAGTTCGCATGTTCGCAAACTTTTGCGGAAGTTCTTGGTTCGCGAAGCGAAAATCGGAGGTTCGGGCCATCTCTAGTGGCCAGTGCAGGGACTGGGAATCTTGTCAAAGTTGAAGGAACGTATGGATTCCACTCAGTATCAGCAGATTCTGGAGACCAATGGTCAGGAATCAGTGACAAAGCTGAAGATGCGCCGGGGCTGGATCTTTCAACAAGACAACGACCCTAAACACTGCTCAAAATCCACTAAGGCATTCATGCAGAGGAACAAGTACAACGTTCTGGAATGGGCATCTCAGTCCCCAGACCTGAATATGATTGAACATCTGTGGTGTGAGTTAAAGAGAGCTGTCCATGCTCGAAAGCCATCAAACCTGAATGAACTAGAGATGTTTTATAAAGAGGAATGGTCCAAAATACCTTTAACCAGAATCCCAACTCTCATTGGAGCCTACAGAAAGTGTTTAAAGGCTGTAAATTCTGCAAAAGGAGGATCTACTAAATATTGATTTCATTTTTTTTTTGTGGTGTCCAAATTCAGGCACCTGCTTAATTTTGCTTTAAAGGGAACCAGAGAGGATTCAATATACATACCTGGGGCTTCCTCCAGCCCCATACGCACGGATCGCTCCCACACCGCCGTCCTCCGCTGCCTGGATCCGCCGCCACCGGGTCCCGTCATTGCCGCGAGTCGGCAAGTCGGCCGGCGGACGCGGCCAATTCTCCGCATTACAGGGTCCTCTCTCTCCATACAGATAGGAGGCTGGAAGCTGGAAGCTGAGGACGGCGGCGTGGGAGCGATTCAGGCTTATGGAGCTGGAAGAAGCCCCAGGTATGTATAAAATCATTTTCTTTTTTCAAACCCCCGTTCCTCTCTGGTTCCCTTTAACAATTATTGCACACTTTCTGTAAATCCAATAAACTTCATTTCACTTCTCAAATATTACTGTGTGTGTCTCCTATATGATATATTTAACTGACATTCTTTATCGTAACAACCAACGATTTATACAGAAAAATCATGACAATTAACAAGGTTGTCCAAACTTTCGCATCCCATTGTAAATACATTGTATTTATTAATTTTCGGAGTGATGTCAGGAAGTGAAACGGAATTGCGCTGCAAAAGCGATTTGTACAAAAACATAGTGCACAGTGGAGCGGCGGGAGGTGCTCCTGTGGCCAGAAATCAGTAAGTTTTTTTTTTTTTTTTTTAAACAATTTTTATTGGTTTTCAACAAAGACATAGTATCTATCATGCGGATCAATTTTCAAAGCAGAAGAAAAATGGTTGTATTTACATAGACACTAGTCTTCCCTATCTCCCATTAACCCTCCCTAGCCCACCCTCCCCCAAAGCCCCCACCTCCCCACGAGCCCCACTGTGCCTCAAGATCACAACTAAGAAGAGCCAAGTCTATTTGTTCCGCTAGTGACCTTCAGGTTCCCCAGTGTGTCACCGATATCCTCAAGACAGTACCAAGAAGTTAACGTAAAGTCTCTCATCAACGCCTGGATTTGTTGAGAGGAAAATTGCCGTGAGACAAATGTTCTCCAGACCTTAAAAAAGGCTTTAGTTCTCAGTTCTTTAGCTTGTAACGTATTCAGTCTTTCCATATGAAACACATATAGCAATTCTTGTTCCAGCAAAGAGATACTTGGAGGAAAAGAGTCCAGCCATTTGCAGAATATGGCTCTCCTTGCTGCTATTAGTATTATATGGAATAGTGTAGAGGGAGAACCTTGAGGAGTTTCTGTAGGCGGCTTAACATAATTGAAGAGACAGAGCAAACATGACTTATTCACTTTCTTATTACATAGTCTATTTGCGTATTTGAGCACTTTATCCCAAAAAATTTGAATCTTACTGCAGGACCATATGCAATGGAACAGGTCCGCATTAGCCTGACTACATTTAGGGCAATAGGGGTTGTAGCCTGGGGGAGGCGATTTATATATGATGTTAAATGCATATTTGCCCCTGTGGATAAACAAGAGGTGTGATGTTCTCCATTTCTCATTCTTGATTACCTGCCTAACCATCAGATTACCTTCCAATATTTGAACTCCCGTCCCTTCTTCCTGCAGGATCTCTTCCCATTTTTTCATTGCCCCTTCTGCTAATTTTTTGCTGTCAAGTTCCCGAATGGCTAGATAAAAATCTGCCAGAGGTCTAAAAGTCAAACCAGGTTTTAGGATAGCGTCAAATTTCGTGGGTGCGATTATAGAGGAGTGTGCACGTAAACCTTGATTTACCATAGAGCGGATCTGCGCATAGGCTAGGAAATCCCCTGACTGGAGATTAAATTTCTCTCTAAGCTCTCTGAAGGTCAACCACCTTCCTTCGGAGAGATTAAACATATTTCCCAAACACTTATTTTCTCTATCTTCCCATTTGGCAAAAGTTTTTTGTTGAATACTCGCCGGATAATTGGGATTTCCCCATATCGGGAGAGATTTAGAAAAGCTGTACGAAAGTCCGCATTTTTTCCTTACTGCTTTCCATGCTGCTATGGTATCTCTAAAGATCAAATTATGTTTCAGACGTACTGGCAGGTTTCTTAGCTGGGCATGTAGTATACCTGCCAATGACCAGGGGAGTGCTTGTTCTTGTTCTAAATCTGTGTTAGAATAGTGGCTAGTATTAATAATCCAGTCATGAGAATGTCTGAGTAAGGCTGCAAGATTGTAATCTCTAATTGAAGGGAGATTAAGTCCTCCTAGGTGCTTAGGAAGGGTAAGTTTAATTCTTGAGATCCTAGGTTTCCTAGACTGCCAAATAAATTTAGACCAGGCCGATTGAAGTGAGGCTATATCCTTATGTTTGAGGAGGAGTGGGACCGTCTGCAAGGGGTACAATAGTCTACCCATTGATATCATTTTAATTAAAGCTATTCTTCCTGCATAGCCTATTGGGAGGTTGTGCCATTTATCCAGTTGTGTTTTAATATTTTTTTAGTAGCGGGGTGTAGTTAAGATTATAGAGTTGCGTGGGGTCTCTTGAAAATGTCACACCTAAATATTTTATAGTTGTGGTAGTTACTTTGACCCCCAGTGAGGTCCAGCCAGTGATGTCTGCTCTATTTGATAAAGGCATGCTCGCTTTTTTGAGAATTGATAACAAAGCCTGATAATTTCCCTACTTCCTCAATTGTTTTTAAAGCTATGGGAACTTGAACGATCGGGTCTGATAGGAAGAGGAGAATGTCGTCCGCAAAGAGTGCCTGCTGAACTATTCTATTACCCACCAAGATACCTCCCAGACGTTCTCTAAGTAAAGCTGCTAAGGGCTCCAAGGCCAAGTTAAACAGAAGAGGGGAGAGAGGGCAGCCCTGCCTGGTGCCCCTCCTCAACTCTATGTTGTTAGAAAGAAAGCCTGGCATAGCTACCTGAGCTTTTGGTGCAGAATACATAGCTCTCAAAGCATTTATGAAGGGGCCCTCAAATCCCTGCTTGGCTAGGACCCCAAACAGCCAGCCCCACTCCACCTGATCAAACGCCTTTTCTGCATCGATACTCAGCACTGCAGCCGACCTATGTGTTAAAGGATATGACCTTACCTCTTCCAAAACAGTCACCAACTTACAGACGTTAGATACTGCTGCTCTCTGCTTCGTAAATCCCACCTGATTAGGGTGGATTAGACGAGGTATAATTTCCGCTAATCTGTTGGCTAATATTTTGGACAACAGTTTCACATCTAAATCTATTAATGAGATAGGTCTAAAGGATCCTACTTGCTCTGTGTCTCTTCCCTCCTTTGGGATCACTTTAATATGCGCTAGGTGCCCTGTTGAGAGGTATTCCCCTGAATGAAGAATTTTATTAAATACCTGAACTAAGACCGGGGATATCTCGTCTTTAAGGATCTTAAAAAATTCTGACGACATGCCGTCCGGTCCCGGGGCTTTACCCAATGACATAGAGGTAATCGCCACCTTTACTTCTGAGAGAGTTATTTCTGCATTTAGATCAGCTTTTTCCTCATCAGTTAACTTTTTTACATTGATGTTTTCTAGAAGATTCTGCAGTTCATTCTGTGATTGGTGGTTAGAGGAATATAGCTGCTGGTAGAATTCTGCAAAGATTTCACAGACTGATTCCGGCTGATGAACAAGCACTCCCCTTCTGTCTTTAACTGCAATTGGTTTACGCGTGGAGGACGTTTTTTTCGCTAAAGAGGCCAAAAGTTTGCCAACTTTGTCTCCGTGTTTGTAATATTGCAGATTTATGTAGGGTCTGTGTGCTTCCTCCCTAATCCTAAACCATGTATCACTGTCTAGCTTGGTTTTAATCCATGTCTTTCTATTTATTAGTAAGTTTTGTTTTAGTGAGGGAAAAAAAATGGGGACAACCCCGGGGGGTCATGGCGCTGCTGCTCGCCTCTCTGGATCTCCTCACAGAGGTAAGGAGAGCCACGGAGGGGCACGGTGGAGGAGGGAGAGAGACTCAGTGGGGAGGGATAAAGGCAGGGAGAGGTGCATAGAGGCGGGGAAGAGGCTTGAGGAGAAGGGGGAGGGGTGTTTTGCCTCACCTGCAAGGGACGCCCCATCCCCTAATAATTTAGCGACAATCTGTTGTTGAAATTATTGGGGTCCCGCAGTGGAGTGAAGGGGGGGAAGGAGAATGGCGCACAAAGGCATCTCATTAAAGTGAACCTTAACTGAAATTAAAAAAGTTTCACTTACCTGGGGTTTCCCCAAGCCCCCTGCAGCCGTCCTGTGCAGAGAAAACTCATACTGTGCCTGCACAAGACGCGTTTGACGATGGAACGGCGAACAAGGATGCGCATGGCCAGGGACTGACTCTCAGACGTCCAACAGCTAAACTAATCCACGGCAGGGCATAGGAGAATAGTCGAGGACCGGCGAGGGCACAGGACAGCTCCAGGGGGCTTGGGGAAGCCCCAGGTAAGTGAAACTTTTTTAATTTCAGTTAAGGTTCACTTTAATGAGATGCCTTTGTGCGCCATTCTCCTTCCCCCCCTTTTCCGGTTAAAGTTCACTGTAAGCAAAGAACATGCCTTTTATGTCCTATTTGTGTATGTATAAAAAAATGCATCGGGTACACTCGGGTATAGCACTGTATTAGCTAGGTCTATTTTTAACATTAAATCTCAACCATCCAGAAAGCACACTTATCCAGCATCAGCCTGTCCCCGTTAGTGTCACATAACTGAGATTCTACTGTACCACCGAACGGCACACTTCCAGGGGCAAACGCAGGATTTTTAAGGGGGGGGGTTCCTGAAAGGTCCAGAAGCACGTATGTCCCCGAGTGCTTCCGAATACAGGCTCCATACTGCCCATGCACAAAAGTGCGCTGGTGTATTACGGAGCTGCCTATCTTTGGAAGTACTCAAGGACACGAGTGTTTCTGAGGGCTTCTGGTAGCAGCAAATGTGAACGGGGTACAGCGCTGGAACAACTCCCCGAGAGAGGAACGGGAGATAGACTTAGTTTGGACAATTCAGTGGAATATGCTACATAGTGTCACATAGCGCAAGCGATACCCATATGATGCAGGGATATATGCATCTGCGGAAGATGGCGGCGCTATATAAATACTAAATAATAATATTTTGCCTCACCAGGATTGCACTTTTATTTAGCTTTCCTGTATGACAAGAAGACACAGCCAGCTCTAGGGGAAGAGGGAAGCAAAGGTAAATGAAGGAGGCTGGTGCACACCAAGAGTGCTTCTGAGCGTTTTTCAAATCAACAGTGATTTGAAAAGCGCTTGACTAATGTTACCCTATGTGGGTGTTCCCACAGCAGCGTTGTGATTTTTTCAAAATCGCAGGTATACTGCATGTAGCATGTTTTTGAGCAATTCATTCAAAAATCGCTCTGAAAATCACTTCACAAAATCACACTCACAAATTGCTAGCGATTGCTATTGTCATTTTGGCGTGCACTAGCCCAGAGAGAGGAGTGGAGAAATTGAGAATAGCCTGAGATGGAGCAGAGAACTTATCTGTATTGCAGTCCCACATCAGACAGGCTACTTGCCTGTAATCGGACTCCTGTCCCTGTCAGTCTCTCACACAAGTCAGAAAGAAGCCCTCCTGGAGTCTAGGGACTGTCAAAAACTTTTTAGCTTGTTAAACACCTTACCCACACATGCAGTCATTATAACAATGGGGAGAGACCAGACAGATGTTTGCCCACAGACCCTGAGTCCAGGCAAGCTCTGCATCATGCTGTGCATATTTACCAGCTTGCCTGCACTCTAACCTTACTAAAGATTCAGGGGAGTTCACTTTTTCGACCTTCACGGTGCAGCTTTACATGTTCCGTACTCCCTCCTTCGAGCTTTGGAAGGAGGAAGCAGCTGAGTCATGTGATGCGCAAGTAGTGAACTCCATCTGACCCTGCCCGCTTTTTCGGTTCTGAAGTGAGGTGTTTGGCAGTATTCAGGTGTTCCTCCGAATTCAATACAGCAAATTTGAACATTAACACTAGTTGTTCACACTTGTCTGTATGCACACAAATCAAGCAGAAGCATGATGCATCTTATTGCACTGTAGTATACAGTTGAGTCTCAGTTATCTGGAACTCAACTAACTAGCAGTCTCAAGCAACCAGCACAAATTGCCAGCAGTACTCACAGTGGTGAAGGCCAACTTCCTAGGCTGTTTGTGGGCTCTGCTGTGCTCAAAGACTGGGTTCCATGGCTCTTCTAGGGTTAATATAATTTCAATTTCTACATTTTAACATATAGAGTCCGTGTGTGAGGAAACGCGGAAAAGCCGCCGTCTCTCGAGGTGAGGCGGCGGTTTCCGCGTCCAGCATGGCGTCACAACGCGGAAAAAACGCCGCATGCCGCATGGGCAGTGCGGCGGAATCCGCATTGGTAACGGCGGAATCCACATCAGAGGCGACCCCCGCATTAGATACATTGCAAAACAGTACTGGTGTGGCTGGGACTGATAGTCCACCAAGATTCAGACTTACACGCGCGCGAGCACTGAGGCAGAATTTAAATAGCAGTTAGAAGGGTGTCGGCTGACCAGCTGGGTCAGCTGACAAATTCCACTGCTCCCATTGGACCAGCAATTAGGGAGGTCCTGGAAAGGTCCTAGAGTATATATACTGCTGGTTGTTCACTTGCTCCTTGTCTGGCGTTGCGTTCACATATGTGGGAGCACCCAGATCCGTAGTTAGATCCGTTAGTGTGCCGGGACCAGCTGGAGCTGTAATCCTACACTAAGCTAGATTCTGTTGATAGCTAAAGTACTAGTTTGATTGTGATTATCTGTTATGACTTTTGCCTGCCTTGACTATCCTCCTGAACTCTGATCTTGCACCTCGATATTTCTGATACTCTGTTGCCGAACCCCGGCTCGTACTTTGACTCTGCTTCTGCCTCCTGATTTTGTACCCCGATATTTCTGATACCCCGTTGCTGAACCCTGCCTGTACTCTGACTCTGCCTTTGCCTCCTGATCCTGTACTTTATCTGTCCGTGTGTGTACGACCTGGCTTGTCCGACCTCGAGAACCGACCTTACCGTTAGAGGCGGTTCCTCGCTCTGTTAGCGATCCTTCCTCCTGAGGGTCACTTTCAGATATCCCTTCCTACTGTCAGTCTGACTCCTCCCGTCTTGGAGAGCTCAGGTCTGCGGAAGGAATCTGTGCAGTACTCCTTACTGCATTGAGGCCTTGTCCTCTTAGTGTTACAGTTACACCAAACACTACACTCTATTCAGGTGATCAGAGGTTAGTTTGTATATCGGATTATCGGTGAGACTGCAGTTCACTTA
Organism: Hyperolius riggenbachi; assembly: GCF_040937935.1. NCBI lineage: Eukaryota > Metazoa > Chordata > Amphibia > Anura > Hyperoliidae > Hyperolius > Hyperolius riggenbachi. Next base: position 69,248,214 of record NC_090650.1, on the reverse strand, counting down.
TAATCTGGTATATATCTGTATTTCCGGTGATACTGCAGATCACCGGTAATCAGATACTCTCTGCGCCCACCGATCGTTACAGAACGCCAGACCAAAAAACAAAATGGACGCAAACACTGGTCGTCTGGGTATGCTTGCCACTTCGGTGGATAACCTCCATCAAGCACTGGGCCAGCACAAAGCTTTGATTGATGCCCTTTCGGGCTCTGTGCAAACCCTCCAGACGTCAGTTGATTCAGTGCGATCCCCTCCTAGTGATGACATACGTATGCCTGTACCTGATAAATTTTCCGGCCACAAGTCTGACTTCCGGAATTTCAAGAGTAGAGTGTTGTCATACTTCGAGTTAAGACCCCGATCCTCGGGGACTGAGACCCAACGGGTCATTTTCATTAAAACACTGTTAACTGGTGATTCCCAGTCCTGGGCATACAACCTGTCCCCCACTAATTTAGCTCTGACCTCAGTCGAGGAATTTTTTAAGGCTATGGCCGTAATATACGACGACCCTGACCTTGCGGCAACTTCAGAGCGGAAGCTCAAACTTTTGCGGCAAGGCAGAGGGTCGGTCGAGGATTACGCAGCAGAATTTCGTAGGTGGTCTGTTACCGCCAGATTCGACAATTTTGCTCTGATGGATTATTTTCTATCTGGGTTGTCGGAGGAGGTCTCTGATTTGATGCTAACCTTACCCGAGCCCGCAACAGTCGATGAGGCCATATCATCGGCCATCAGAGTCGATCGTCGACTACGCCATCAGAGGCAGACTAGGGGCAGTCACCGGGTCAGGGTGACTTCGTATGTGGCACCTTCTGGTACACCCGCAGTAACGGCATCTCCACCGGTGTCACCCTCTCCAGCCTCACCACCACCCGAACCCATGCAAATTGGTCGATCAAGATTGACCCAGGTGGAACGTAGGCGGAGAATAACAGAACAACTGTGCCTGTATTGTGCAGAAGCAGGGCACAGGGTGCGAAACTGCCCTAACAAGTCGGGAAACGGGTCTGCCTAGGAGTAGTGGGGGGTGACACCCTAGGCACTTCATTCTCACCCCAAAAAGAGAAGAAGTTACTTCTCCCCTGTACTATTACGTGGGATGATAAGTCTGTGGACACTGAAGCTTTTATTGACTCTGGCTCAGCGGCCAATTTTATGAACCTTGAATTTGCTCGGGAGTTGGGTATTCCTCTCACTCCAGTAAGTCCCCCCATTCAGGTCACGGCAGTAGACGATTCCCCGCTGCAACGGGATCGTCCCCTGTCTCAGACTCCGCAGGTGAGGGTTACGATAGGGGTATTGCATGGGGAACAGCTACAGTTTTTCGTTTTGAACATGTCAACCTCCACTATTATCTTAGGCATGCCTTGGTTACAGGCCCACTCTCCACAAATCGACTGGGCCACGGGTCAGGTAACCAGATGGTCTGATCGTTGTCACCAACAGTGTCTAGGAAAGGTGACATTGGGTCAGACCAAGGTGTACGTGGAGGGTGTTCCCGAGGTGTATTCCGATTTTTCTGATGTCTTTTGTCCCAAGTCTGCTGATCAATTACCTCCACATCGCCCGTTCGATTGCCCCATTGATCTCCGTGCTGGTTGTATGCCCCCTAGGGGTCACCTGTATAACTTGTCCGGTCCCGAGAAGTTGGCCATGCAGGATTACATTCGTGACAACCTGGCCAAGGGGTTTATTCGGCCCTCTCGGTCACCTGCTGGGGCCGGTTTCTTTTTTGTTAAGAAAAAAGACGGGGGTCTTCGACCTTGTATCGACTACCGAGGTCTCAATAAAATCACGGTGAAAAATCGCTATCCGTTACCATTGATAGACGACTTATTCACGCAGGTCACTACTGCAAAGATCTTTTCTAAGTTAGATCTGAGGGGGGCATACAACCTAATCCGCATTAGAAGGGGCGATGAATGGAAGACGGCCTTTAACACACCCGACGGGCATTACGAATACTTGGTGATGCCCTTCGGGTTGTGCAATGCGCCCGCCGTCTTCCAGGAACTAATCAATGAGGTATTCCGGGAGGTATTGGGTAAATTCGTACTGGTATATCTCGATGATATATTAATTTATTCCAATAACCTCCCCGAACACAGGGTCCATGTGAAATTTGTCCTAAACAAATTAAGACAGAATAGACTCTATGCCAAGTTAGAAAAGTGTATTTTTGAGGTGACATCCGTCACGTTTCTGGGGTATGTGATTTCTACCTCAGGTCTGTCAATGGACCCTGCTAAAGTCACAGCTGTCCTAGAATGGCCGCAACCTGTGGGTCTGAAAGCCCTCCAGAGATTCCTGGGTTTTGCAAATTATTATAGGAGGTTTATAAAAGGGTACTCCACAATCATTGCACCCCTTACCAGTCTTACAAAAAAGGGGGCAGATACTACCCACTGGTCTCCGGAGGCTCAGAATGCATTTTCTAGTCTGAAAAAATTGTTTTGTTCCGCACCAATCCTGAGACATGTCGACACCGCTTATCCGTTCATTGTTGAGGTCGATGCCTCGGAGGTCGGGGTAGGGGCTGTGCTGTCTCAGCGATCAGGGTTACAGGGAAGACTACATCCCTGTGCGTACTTTTCCCGTAGGTTCTCTCCGGCGGAGAGAAACTACGATATAGGCAACAGAGAGCTCCTGGCCATTAAATTGGCATTTGAGGAGTGGCGCCACTGGTTGGAGGGGGCAGAGCACATGATCACTGTTTACACCGACCACAAGAACTTGGAGTACATCGAGGGGGCTAAGAGGCTTAGTCCCCGTCAGGCCCGGTGGTCCTTGTTTTTTACGAGATTCAGGTTTATAATCACATACACTCCAGGTAGCAAAAACATCAAGGCAGATGCCCTCTCCAGGTGTTTCGAACCTGAGACAGCACAGCCCCCCACTCCTGAATCCATCATTCCGCAGAAACTGGTGTTAGCCGCCACGGAGTCTTGGGAAGAGTGGACAGAGATCTTGGGTCCCTTTCAGCAGGAGGTTCCTGAAGGGAAACCCGAAGGGGTCTTGTTCATACCACTACCATTCCGGTTACAGGTTCTGCAACTCTTTCACGCCCATAAGAATGCTGGTCATCCTGGAGCTGCCAGAACGCAGGATCTGATTGCCAGGTGTGCTTGGTGGCCTTCCTTGGCAACAGATTGCAAGGAGTATGTTAGGGAGTGTGCGGTGTGCGCCCAGAGTAAGCCCTCCCGGCTGGCACCTGTAGGAAGGTTGCAGCCTTTGCCCACCCCGAGTGAGCCATGGACCCACTTGTCCATGGATTTTGTGGGGGAATTGCCCAGGTCTGAAGGCATGTCGGTCATTTGGGTGGTAGTCGATCGGTTTAGCAAAATGGCCCATTTTGTGCCCCTGAAAGGACTCCCCTCGGCTCAAGAACTGGCTGAATTGTTTATCATTCACATCTTCCGGCTGCATGGCATTCCGGAAGACATCGTGTCTGATAGGGGAGTCCAGTTTGTGTCTGGATTCTGGAGGGCATTTTGCCACCAAATGGGCATGAAATTGTCTTTCTCGTCAGGCTACCACCCACAGACCAATGGGCAGACAGAACGCATTAACCAATCCCTGGAGCAATTCCTGAGATGCTACGTTGCTGAGGCCCAGAGTGACTGGGTGAAATTTTTGCCCTTCGCGGAATTCGCTCAAAATAATTTAAAGAATTCCTCGTCTGGGTTTTCCCCATTTCAGATTGTAACAGGGAGGTCACCCAAATTTTCCCCTTTTCCAGTTGTCTCGTCTCCATTTCCAGCACTGGAAGATTGGCAGAGATCACTCAGGGACAATTGGGGAATTGTTAAGGGGAATTTACAGAAGGCGTTCCAGAGTCAGAAGGGTCAAGCAGATAAGAGACGGTCCGTGGAATGGAAGTTTCGGCCAGGGGATCTAGTCTGGGTGTCCACGCGTCACTTGACGCTGAAGCAGCCATCTGCCAAACTGGGTCCCAGGTTTGTGGGCCCATTTTCCGTGACCAAGAAGATTAATAATGTTACTTATTCCATTGACCTTCCCACCAGCATGCGGGGGGTGAGGTCTTTCCACGTATCCCTTCTTAAACCAGCAGTCCAGGTGGGTCCCACTCCTCCTCCTCCCGTGTTGGTGGATGCCCAACCCGAGTACGAAGTGGAGAAGATCATAGATTCACGTACTGTACAGAACTCGGTACAGTACCTCGTACATTGGAAGGGGTACGGGATTGAGGAGAGGCAATGGGTACCTAGGAACCGCATGCATGCGGACGAGTTAGTGAAGGAATTTCATGCTGTACATCCCGAGAAACCTGGTGGGAGTTGTCCGGAGTCCACTCCTCGGGAGGGGGGTACTGTGAGGAAACGCGGAAAAGCCGCCGTCTCTCGAGGTGAGGCGGCGGTTTCCGCGTCCAGCATGGCGTCACAACGCGGAAAAAACGCCGCATGCCGCATGGGCAGTGCGGCGGAATCCGCATTGGTAACGGCGAAATCCACATCAGAGGCGACCCCCGCATTAGATACATTGCAAAACAGTACTGGTGTGGCTGGGACTGATAGTCCACCAAGATTCAGACTTACACGCGCGCGAGCACTGAGGCAGAATTTAAATAGCAGTTAGAAGGGTGTCGGCTGACCAGCTGGGTCAGCTGACAAATTCCACTGCTCCCATTGGACCAGCAATTAGGGAGGTCCTGGAAAGGTCCTAGAGTATATATACTGCTGGTTGTTCACTTGCTCCTTGTCTGGCGTTGCGTTCACATATGTGGGAGCACCCAGATCCGTAGTTAGATCCGTTAGTGTGCCGGGACCAGCTGGAGCTGTAATCCTACACTAAGCTAGATTCTGTTGATAGCTAAAGTACTAGTTTGATTGTGATTATCTGTTATGACTTTTGCCTGCCTTGACTATCCTCCTGAACTCTGATCTTGCACCTCGATATTTCTGATACTCTGTTGCCGAACCCCGGCTCGTACTTTGACTCTGCTTCTGCCTCCTGATTTTGTACCCCGATATTTCTGATACCCCGTTGCTGAACCCTGCCTGTACTCTGACTCTGCCTTTGCCTCCTGATCCTGTACTTTATCTGTCCGTGTGTGTACGACCTGGCTTGTCCGACCTCGAGAACCGACCTTACCGTTAGAGGCGGTTCCTCGCTCTGTTAGCGATCCTTCCTCCTGAGGGTCACTTTCAGATATCCCTTCCTACTGTCAGTCTGACTCCTCCCGTCTTGGAGAGCTCAGGTCTGCGGAAGGAATCTGTGCAGTACTCCTTACTGCATTGAGGCCTTGTCCTCTTAGTGTTACAGTTACACCAAACACTACACTCTATTCAGGTGATCAGAGGTTAGTTTGTATATCGGATTATCGGTGAGACTGCAGTTCACTTATAATCTGGTATATATCTGTATTTCCGGTGATACTGCAGATCACCGGTAATCAGATACTCTCTGCGCCCACCGATCGTTACACCATGGTATGTATATAGGGTGGGGTATAGTACTGTATTAGCTAGGCCTATTTTTAACATTGTGTCTCAAACAACCAGAAAGCACACTTCTCTGGCATCAGGCGATCCCCGGACAACCGAGACTCTATTGTATTGTAATTTGACAAAATTGCAGGCATGCAGGTAAATATGAAGTCCCTTACCACTGAAATTAGTTACAGGGCAGCTGTGAAATATTGAACAATATACCGTAACAGAAAATTTAATACTCACCAACCGGTAATTTTCCTTTCCCGATGCATCCATGTCACCACAATGGGTATTAGCCCCGCCCTAATACCCCACAGGACATGTGTGTATAAAAGCCTTTCTGACCCTCCCAAATAGGTCTTGTAACTAGTACCTCACCGAACAGTGGGTGGGTCCCTTGTGCTGACATGGATGCATCGGGAAAGTAAAATTACCGGTAGGTGAGTATTCAATTTTCCGTTTTCCCAATGCCTCCATGTCAGCACAAAGAGATGTAACAAAAAAAAAAAACAATACGGGAGGGCAACTGGAGCAGGTAAAATAGGTCAAATTTATTAACATAACAACTGCAAAACTTGCAACTAAATAGTAGAAACAGAACAGGGACAGGAAGATAGAACAGCTCTTCCAAAATCCACTGTAGTAGCACTAGAAGTGTCTACTTGGTAATGTCTTACAAAGGTGTTAGTATTACTCCAGTTTGCTGCTTGGCATATTTTAGTAACTGATATTTGCACTGGCTGCCCAAGATGCGGCCAAGCCTCTGGTTGAATGTGCCCTTATGTCCGTTGGTGGTTCCTTGCCTGCTGCCCTATAGGCGCCCTGTATAGTTCGAACCAACCAGGATGCTATAATCCTGGCTGAGGCCGGCTTACCCTTGCGATAACCGGCAGGAAACATAAAACGGTCTGTCAGACTCTCTAAAGTCTTTGGTTGCTTCTAAGTAGGATTTTAAAGCTCTTGCCACATCAAGAGAGTTTGATACCGGACAGTGTTCTTGGTTGAAGGTGGGTAAGGACCACTCTTGGTTAATATGTAGAGTAGATGGAACCTTTGGTAGAAATCCCTGTACAGGATGGATCTGAACCCTGTCCTGATAGAAGGTTAAATAAGGCTTAAGATGACTGAGGGCCTGAAGCTCTGAGGATCTCCTCGTCGAGGTAATTGCCACTAAAAAGACAGATTTCAGAGTTTAGAACCAAAAGGAAGTCTTCTAGTGGTTCAAATTGAGTTTTTGTTAAGTAATCTAGTACTAACGGAAGATCCCATTTTGGAAAGATAGATCTAGATGGTGGTCGCACTCTCATTACTCCGGCTACAAATCGTTTTACCAAAGGTTCTAGGGCCCACCGATGATCTGTTAGTGTCGAGATCGCTGATATCTGTACCTTAATTGTATGATAGGCTAATCCCTTATCTAATCCGGTCTGAAGGAAAGCTAAGACTTGATGAACAGGCGGATGTATAAGATCGAAGTGTTGCTTAGAGGCAAAATCTCTATAGACCCTCCATATCCTGTAGTAAGTCGAGTTAGTCGTGGCCTTTCTGGACCTAAGAAGAGTAGAAATTACTGCTTCCGAACATCTTAGTTTCTCTAATCTCCGCCTTTCAATTTCCACACCCTCAAGTTCAGGCGAGATGGATTTGGGTGCAACCAGGGGCGTAACTAGAAATCACTGGGCCCCCCTGCGAATATTTGGATGGGCCCCCCCCCCCCCCCATAGGTGCCAAATAATCGTAATGGGGCAGTGTTTCACTGTAAATTAATTGTAAAGTGGGCAGCATTTTACCAGACAATCGTAATGTGGGCCAGAAAATCGTAATGTGGGCAGAGTTCACCAGAAAATCGTAATGTGGGCCTTTAGAAAATCATAATGTGGGCAGAGTTCACCAGAAAATTGTAATGTGGGCACCAGTCACCAGAAAATTGTAACGTGGACAGCATTCACCAGACAATCGTAATGTGGGCAGCGTTCACCAGAAAATCATAATGTGGGCAGAGTTCACCAGAAAATCATAATGTGGGCAGAGTTCACCAGAAAATCGTAACGTGAGCAGCAGTCACCAGAAAATTGTAACGTGGACAGCATTCACCAGACAATCGTAATGTGGGCAGCGTTCACCAGAATATCGTAATGTGGGACAGAAAATCGTAATGTGGGCAGAGTTCACCAGAAAATCGCAATGTGGGCAGCAGTCACCAGAAAATCGCCATGTGGGCAGCAGTCACCAGAAAATCGCAATGTGGGCATCAGTCACCAGAAAATCCTAATGTGGGCATCAGTCACCAGAATATCGTAATGTGGGCAGCAGTCACCAGAAAATCCTAATGTGGGCAGCAGTCAGTCACCAGAATATCATAATGTGGGCAGCACACACCAGAAAATCCTAATGTGGGCAGCAGTCACCAGAAAATCCTTATGTGGGCAGCAGTCACCAGAAAATCGCAATGTGGGCAGCAGTCACCAGAAAATCGCAATGTGGGCAACAGTCACCAGAAAATCGCAATGTGGGCAGCAGTCACCAGAAAATCCTAATGTGGGCAGCATACACCAGAAAATCGCAATGTGGGCAGCAGACACCTGAAAATCGTAATGTGGGCAGCAGACACCAGAAAATCATAATATGGGCAGCAGACACCTGAAAATCGTAATGTGGGCAGCAGACACCTGAAAATCGTAATGTGGGCAGCAGACACCTGAAAATCGTAATGTGGGCAGCAGGCACCTGAAAATCGTAATGTGGGCAGCAGACACCTGAAAATCGCAATGTGGGCAGCAGACACCTGAAAATCGTAATGTGGGCAGCAGACACCTGAAAATCGTAATGTGGGCAGCAGACACCTGAAAATTGCAATGTGGGCAGCAGTGACCAGAAAATCGTAATGTGGGCAGCAGACACCTGAAAATCGCAATGTGGGCAGCAGTGACCAGAAAATCGTAATGTGGGCAGCAGTCACCAGAAAATCGTAATGTGGGCAGCGGACACCAGAAAATCGTAATGTGGGCAGCAGTCACCAGAAAATCGTAATGTGGGCAGCAGACACCAGAAAATCGTAATGTGGGCAGCAGACACCAGAAAATCGTAATGTGGGCAGCAGGCACCAGAAAATCGTAATGTGGGTAGCAGACACCAGAAAATCGTAATGTGGGCAGCAGGCACCAGAAAATCGTAATGTGGGCAGCAGACACCTGAAAATCCCCCTGCAGAATTTCAATGTGTGTGGGCAGCGGGCAGCGGGCAGCAGCGGGATACATACCTTCTTCCTTGCGTTCCATCGCCGCCTTCTCGCTCTAGCGGCTGACGTCACTTCCGCTTCCGGAAGTGACGTCAGCCGCTAGAGCGAGAAGGCGGCGATGGAACGCAAGGAAGAAGGTATGTATCCCGCCGCCGCTGCCCGCACACATTCACTAGCTGGAGGGGGGCGCAGAGGGGAGAGCCCCGAGGTGAGGGAGAGGGGGGAACTTTCCCTCTCCCCGCCGACTGTGGACAAGGCTTTCCCCTCATGCTGCCACCCCTCCAGCCCCCAAAAAACGGCCCCGAGCGGGCCCCCCCGCGGGCGCAGGCGCTGCAGGGCCTATTGTTACGCCCCTGGGTGCAACACTGGACCCTGGGACAAAAGAGTCCTGCTGAGTGGGATCTGAAATGGTTGAGTCATCGCCATCCGAGAAATCATAGGGAACCAAGGTCTTTTTGGCCACCAAGGCAGAACCGCTATTAGAATAACTGGCTCTGACGCTAACCTCCGCAGTAACCCCATGATGAGAGGGACCGGTAGGAATACATACGCAACCTGGAATGTCCATGGTGCAAACTAAAGCATCGTATGCCTCCGCTTCCTTCTCTGGGTAACGGCTGAAGTATCTGCGACATTTCCTGCTAGTCCTGGATGCCATTAGATCTATTTCCGGCTGTTGCCAATGTGCACAGATTGCTTCGGGGCTGATTTCTCTAGTTCTCGCATGAAAAGAGAGTAGTAGTTGCAGAATTCTCTGTTTTATTACCGGAATTTTCTCCCCAGGTAATCCTACTATATTTTTTAAAGTTTGGAATCTGGCCCCCACTTAACCAAGTCTTGAGTTGGGACTAAGTGGCTCTTGGTATAATTTATTAGCCACCCGAACTGCAGGAGAGCGTTTATTAAAACTTCCCTGTGAGCTGTACATTCTTGAGCCGAGCCTGCTAGAAGTAGGACGTCGTCCAAATAGTGGAAGACCCGAATGTTTTGAAGTCTTACAATCGCTATTACCTCTAGCAAAAGTTTCTAAAAGTCCTGGGCGCCATGCACATGCCGAATGGCAGACATACAAACTGGAAGTGTAGATTCCTGACTGCAAACCGTAAATATCTCTGAAGATTTTTCTGGATGGGGACATGGAGGTAAGTGTCCTCTAGATCAATTGAGAACATAGTCTAGGGCTTCCACTACCATTATGATCGTGTTCATCTTGAAACGCTCCAGAAGAATATAAGAGCTTAGGTCTAATACTGGTCGTAGTTCGCCTGATTTCTTCTGTACAAAGAAGAGCTTTGAATAGAGTCCTTGATGTCACTCCAGTGTAGGAACAGGTATGATAGCCTGTTTTCGTACTAGATCTTGTAAATATTTTCCCAGAATGTCCATTTTCTCCGGAGAGGAGGGTATCTGTTGTTCTGAAGCGATCCTCTTGGGTAGTTCCCTTAAACGTCTAGAAATGACCTGTTGTCACTGTTCACCAAATCCATGGTGAATATGTTTGTTTCCTCCATATGTGACTGAACAGTCTTAACCTGGCACCAACTGGGCCAATCTGGATGAGCGATTTGTCAAAAGGACTTCTTGGACGACTGACCAGGTTTTGTGGATTTCTGCTTGGTCAGCTTGCCAAGTGCAGCCTGTGTTGTCTGACAATTATTTCTGTTACTTCTTCCCGGTCTATAGGACCTTGCGTTTCTGTATCTCGATCCCTGTGGTTGTGATAATGAAGAATTATATATTTTCTTCAGGCGCTTATCCTGAGGAAGGAGACCCGACTTCCCACCAGTTACTCTAGAGATAGCAGAATCTAACTTTTCACCGAAGAGAGACTTCCCGTCAAACGGAATCTTGCACCATGACTGACGGGAAGTTGGGTCGATTTGAGCCACAAAGCCCTCTTTGCGGTGAACGAGTACAGCATTGATCTTGCCGTAGATCTCACATTATCAATAGCTCCCTCTCCAACAAATTCTCCGGACACTTTGAGGTCTTCTAACTTCTGAATCAGGACTCCCTGTTCTATTTTCGCTGTCCAGGCTTGAATAGCCTTACCAACAGCAGTAAGGGCTATGGCTGGCTTGCAAGCCCCGCCACAATTCTTTCTGAGATCCAGATCCTGTTTCCGGTCCAGTGAATCTATGAAGGAGATTGAGTCCTCAGTTGGTAAAGTCAAGTGTTTCGCTAATCTTGCAACTGATGCGTCAACTATTGGTGCAGTGTCTAGTATATTCGATTGTTCCTGCGGCAGAGGGTACAATTTTGAGAGCCTATTGGCCAAGGGAGCCTTCTTTTCCATCTTTTGCCATTCCTCATCTATGATGGCTTTGATTTCGTCCATTACCAGAAAAGATAATCTAGACTTACCAAGGTGCTTATAGTAACTCTTCTTCGTTTTTTTTCTTTTCCTCTGTCTCTTCTTCTGAGTCTTCCCAGTCTATGGCTTCACGAACTGCCTTAATAAAAGGCTCTACTAAGGCAAAGTCAAATCCAAGATCGAAGTCGCTGTCAGTACGTCTAAGAGCAGAGGTAGATGGTTGATCCTGTAGTGCTGAGGGTTGCGCCGGGAGGCTGGCTATATAACTCTTCATCGGGTCTTGTACAGCAGGGGTCCCCAACCTTTCCCGGCCCGGGGACCACTTTCTGACAATTTTTTTCCGGGGACCGCCGCGGGGGGAGTGGACATTGGGTGCGCGTCCTAGTGGACAGTGGAGTGGGGGGGCGGGCTGGCGAGGGTGCAGTGGCATAGCTAGCATAGTTGCCCCAGTATAGGGAGTTTAGTTGCCCCAGTATAGACTGTATAGTGCCCCAGTATAGCCTGTATAGTGCCCCAGTATAGCCAGTATAGTGCCCCAGTATAGCCAGTATAGTGCCCCAGTACCCCAGTATAGTGCCCCAGTATAGCCAGTATAGTGCGCCAGTATAGCCAGAATAGTGCCCCAGTATAGCCAGAATAGTGCCCCAGTATAGCCAGAATAGTGCCCCAGTATAGCCAGAATAGTGCCCCAGTATAGCCAGTATAGTGCCCCAGTATAGCGCCCCAGTATAGCCAGAATAGTGCCCCAGTATAGCGCCCCAGTTTAGCCAGAATAGTGCCCAAGTATAGCCAGAATAGTGCCCCAGTATAGTGCCCCCGGATAGCAAGTATAGTGCCCCAGGATAGCCAGTATAGTGCCCCAGGATAGCGCCCCGGTATAGCCAGGTGGTGGTCCCCGCCGCTCTCCCCTCTTTGGCGCGTGTATTTATTCAAGCAGCGTATCTCCCGGCTGCTCTGTATGATGCGACAGGAAGCAGGGCAGCGGCTTCCTGTAGCGGCGATATGTATCGCCGTTACTATGGTAACCGAGCCCTTCTTCCTGCGCATCACACAGAGCAGGCGGGAGATACGCTGCTTGAATAAATACATGCGTTGGAGAGGGGAGAGCAACCGCTGCTAAGGTAATAACAGCGGCGCCCGCGGGGACGGGGGACGGGAGGGAGGGGGGTTGAAGAGGACAGTCCTGCGGCCCAACTGGGAGCGTCCCGCGGACCACTGGTTGGGGATCCCCGTTGTACAGCCTTCTGAATGGCCTCTGTAATATATCAATTGGTTCTGATGTAGTTTCTTTTCCAAGCTCTTGAGAACAGGTGGCACAAACCAGCTTCCCTGGCACTACTTGTTTGCCACAAGCCCAACAAGGTTTTTCCCTGCGATGGTGAGGAGGAGATTTAGATCTTGATCTCCTGCCAGAGCGAGATCTTCTCCGAGACCGTCTTCTGTAGTAATCTCGTGAAGGAGAACGAGAGTATCTCCAGTATCGATTACCTCCAGGGCTGTAAAAGATAGAGAGGAACAGCCCCATTAGCACTCTATCAAAGTTCCAGACCTGCTTTATTTACCAGCTCACCCCCTTACCATGAGAAAGAACGCTGGTCTGTGAGGGGCCCTGGGGCATCCATAGGAGCAGTAGGAAAATGACACTGCAAGCTGGAAAGACAAGAAGAGATTCTATGTAAATCCTCCTCCCCCAGTTTACCGATGCGCATGAAAGGAATAAACCTTACCGGTAAATAATTAATATGTGCCTAGTGTGAACAATCTGCGACCCACGGGAACTCCACCGTATGGAGTGAAGATCCGATGCACGCCGCATCAGTCGGCTTTTAAAACACCGCCGTGGCCCTGGGCACGCCCACCGCCAACGCAATGCCGCATGGCCAATCACCGAAGACGTAGCCGAAGTGATACCAGACGTCACATCCGCTTCCCCGTGGAACGCAGAAGGACGCCGCAATAGAGCGCACGCCAGGGGGCAAAGGACAACGTAAGAAGGAGAGGAAAGGATGCCCGGCCAAACACTGGTTTACAGTGTAATACACCAAAAGAGGTGATCTCGTGGAGACATGATAAAAGCAATTTTTATGCTGATACACGCTCAGTACCTCTAGACCCCCAAGACCAACAGAACGGGGTCTCCGCATACATACAAGCCTGTTTTAGGCTCACTAGTGGCATCACAAGCAGGGGAGGCACGTGCGCGGAGGGGCTACCTGATGCAGCCGGTAAGGGGGACAAAAAAAAATAATACTGTAATAGATTGCGGAAAAGCCGCCGCGCGGACTGGCAGCGAGGCGGCTGGTTCCGTATTCACCTCAGCGGTTTACACGCGGCGGCGTGTGCGTCTGATGTGGCTGGGCCTTCTAGTGCACAGTTTGAGGAATACGCGCGCGCTGAGAGGCGGAACCTTTATGACAAACGAAGAGGGATCAGCTGACCAGGTGGGTCAGCTGATCTCAGAGCGGGCGGCTATTGGTTGATCAGCGATGGGTGGCGCCGGGGAGCGCCGCTCTATATATAGTTATTGCTGGTCAGTCTCAAGTTGTCTGCCGTTGCGAACACTTACGTGAAAGCACTCAGACCATAGTCAGATCTCACAGTGTGTTAGAACCAGGTTCCCTGGGGATTCACACTGAGCCAGGTTACTATTGTGTTATACTTCAGACTGGTTCCAGGGTGTTGAGACCACGGACCTCATACCCAAGACTAGGGATACTGTGATACTATTGTGTTATACTTCAGACTAGTTCCAGGGTGTTGAGACCACGGACCTCACACCCAAGACTAGGCCTTGTTTGATATCTGTTATGACCTATTGCTTTCCTGACTCTCCTTCTGCTTTCTGATTTGGTACCTACGCATATCTGATTACCTGTTGCTAACCCTGCCTGTCCCTGGTTACCGAATCAGCCTTCTGTCTCTGTACCTTATCTGCTCATGTGTTGCCGACTTAGCCTGCCCGACCTTGCGAGCTATCACTCTCTATTGAGGGATTAGTTCTCAGTGCGGCTTGTGACACCCACCTTCTAGGTGTCACTTAGCCACAGGGCCTTCCTGCTATTCAGTCTGGGGCTCCACCCCCTTGGAAGTTTCAGGCTGCTGGAAGGTCTTCACACTTCCCAGAGGGAGGTATTTCTCATGCGGCTAAGGACCACCTGCTCCTCGGGTGGTCCTACTCAAAGTCATTACTGTTGCACCAAACACTCACACTATATAGGTGTCCAGAGGTTAGTCATACTCGGATTATTGGTGATTCTGCAGATCATCCATAATCGGGTATATATCTGTATTGCTGGTGATACTGCAGATCACCAATAATCAGATTCTCTCTGGGTGTTGACACCGATCGTTACAAATACCTGCAGGAATCGAGTGAGGGACAGGAAAAAAAGACGTATATGGGAGGGTCAGCAAGGCTTTTATACACATGTCCTTTGGGGTATGAGGGCAGGGCCAATATCCGTTGTGCTGACATGGAGGCATTGGGAAAGATGTTTTTAAAGGACAACTGTAATAAGAAGTATATGGAGGCTGCCATATTTATTTCCTTTTTAACTATACCAGTTGCTTGGCTGTCCTGCTGATCTTCTGCCTCTAATACTTTTAGTCATAGACCTTGAACAAGCATGCAGCAGATCAGGTTTTTCAGATCTGACAAGATTGCTGCATGCTTGTTTCTGGTGTGAATCAGGCACTACCGCAACCAAAGAGACCAGTAGGGCTTCCAGGGGACTGGTATTGTTTATAAGGAAATAAATATAGCAGCCTTCTTATTCTTCTCGCTTCAGTTGTCCTTGAAGCATGGTGTTTAAAATGTTTTTTTTTTTATATCTAACACAACAGAAGCTCGGCTGCAGATGACCTTTTTAGTGTGTAGCACAACACAGCTAGTTACCTGTTATAATGAAGGTCGATAAAAAAAAATTAGGTTGTCGTATAAAAATCACACACTTTAAATAGATGAAATAAAACAGCATCAGGAGAATCGCACAGACATAAAGCTTCTGTTTATCAGTTCAACTTGACATCCATTCCGCCTCTTGCAAATATGACATGTTTGCCACCTAGTGGGTAATGTAAGGAAGTCATAGAATATTAAAAATATGGATGTTTATATATGTGCACTATTCCTGGTATGGATTTACCAAAAAAAAATAAAAAAAATGATCTTGCTGGTGAGGAATAGAGGCTCGTGACCTAGAAACCAATTCTATCAGGTGCACCTCCATGTATGGCGTTCCCTGGCCGGCTCTCACAACTGTCGTGTACAAGTCATCATCCATGTCATCATAGCCTCAGGAAGCCAATGAGCCATTCCTCCTGTGCACATTTAGTGATTCCTACTCTCATCGTCTCCCATCATTTGGTATCCCATGGTATGGATATTAATCCTGATTCAAAACTTCATGTCTGTAAAATACAAGCTCTAGACTCCAATGCTTAGCTCCTGAGCTGCAATGGCACCAGCCTGACACAGAAGAGCAGATGGAGGACTCTGGAGAAGTGATGAAGCTGGGCTCTGCACTCTGGGATTTTGCCGGGAAGAGCATATCCCGCACATTTGGACTATAAGACGCACTGACTTTCCTCCCCTACTGTTGAGGGAGAAAATGTGTGTCTTATGATCCGAATTGTGGATTTCCACAAAACATGCACTGTTGAAAGTACTTGAGGTCCGAGTTGAGAAACCCTGCTTTAGACCATAGATGAAATCTGAGTTTCATTCCACTGTAATAAAGCATACCGACATGGGGACATAGCACTTTATTCCTGGGCCCAACTAGGAATCGCTGCAGCACTTTAAAATCGCCACAGCGCTATGTGCAGTAATTCCTAACTGCAATTACGATCACTTTTCCCGACGCTTGGAAGCGATGTACAGCAAACTGTACAAGGATTCCTATTACTTTTTTTTTTACTTTAAATAAACTTTATTATACTTACCGGGTGTCGGATATCTGGCTTTCCGTCGGTAGCCCAGCCCCCCTGAAGGAAGAGATCATAGGATTTTCTCTAGGACCAATCAGAGAAGCACCTGAGACCTCTTCTTTTAGGGGCGTGGCTACGGACAGAAGCAGGAAATCCGGACACCTAGTGAGTTTAGTAGAATTTGTTTAAATCGTAATTGCTCAGCCTCCCCAAAGCGCTGCAAAATCACTTTTCAAAGCGATTTTGCAGCGCTTATATACTTAGCATTGAGCTTTGTTTACCCCTAATCGCACTAATGGGTTCCCCACTGCCCACTTTCATTGGCAAACCATTTTTGGAAATCACTTGCGCTTGTCGGCGATCCCAAAACGCTGCCATAGTCACCCTAGTGGGTTCCAGCCCTAATGTCACTGCATTACCATGGCATCTGATGTTACACCACAGACATAGCCATCAATGTTTAACCACTTCCCGACCGCCGTATGTACAATTGGCGGCCGGGAAGTGCACCCCGCAAGGACCGCCGTATTGACAATTGGCGGCGGTCCTTGTAGGGGCATGGGCGGAGCGATCGCGTCATCAGTGACGCGATCCTCCGCCTCCGCCTGGCGCCGCTCACCCGCCGCAACATCCCGCCGGCCATACGGAAGCGCCGGCGGGATGTAAAACCGACGATCGCCGCATACAAAGTGTATAATACACTTTGTAATGTTTACAAAGTGTATTATACAGGCTGCCTCCTGCCCTGGTGGTCCCAATGTCCGAGGGACCACCAGGACAGGCTGCAGCCACCCTAGTCTGCACCAAGCACACTGATTTCCCCCCCCCCCCCCCCCCTGCCCCAGATCGCCCACAGCACCCATCAGACCCCCCCCCTGCCCACCCCCCAGACCCCTGTTTGCACCCAATCACCCCCCTAATCACTCATCAATCACTCCCTGTCACTATCTGTCAACGCTATTTTTTTTTTATCCCCCCCCCTGCCCCCTGCTCTCTCCTGATCACCCCCCCCCCCCACCCTCAGATTCTCCCCAGACCCCCCCCCCCAATGTACTGTATGCATCTATCCCCCCTGATCACCTGTCAATCACCCATCAATCACCCCCTGTCACTGCCACCCATCAATCAGCCCCTAACCTGCCCCTTGCGGGCAATCTGATCACCCACCCACACCAATAGATCGCCCGCAGATCCGACATCAGATCACCTCCCAAATCCATTGTTTACATCTATTCTCTCCTCTAAACACCCACTAATTACCCATCAATCACCCCCTATCACCACCTGTCACTTTTACCTATCAGATCAGACCCTAATCTGCCCCTTGCGGGCACCCAATCACCCGCCCACACGCTCAGATTGCCCTCTGACCCCCCCTTATCAATTCACCAGTGCATTAATTACATCTGTTCTTCCCTGTAATAACCCACTGATCACCTGTCAATCACCTGCCAATCACCTATCACCCATCAATCACCCCCTGTCACTGCCACCCATCAATCAGCCCCTAACCTGCCCCTTGCGGGCAATCTGATCACCCACCCACACCATTAGATCGCCCGCAAACCCGCCGTCAGATTACCTCCCAAATGTATTGTTTACATCGGTTATCTTCTCTAAACACCCACTAATTACCCATCAATCACCCATCAATCACCCCCTATCTCCACCTGTCACTGTTACCTATCAGATCAGACCCTAATCTGCCCCTTGCGGGCACCCAATCACCCGCCCACACGCTCAGATTGCCCTCAGACCCCCCTCCCCCCTTATCAATTCGCCAGTGCATTAATTACATCTGTCCTTCCCTGTAATAACCCACTGATCACCTGTCAATCACCTATCACCCATCAATCACCCCCTGTCACTGCCACCCATCAATCAGCCCCTAACCTGCCCCTTGCGGGCAATCTGATCAC
The DNA here is from genome assembly GCF_040937935.1 of Hyperolius riggenbachi. Classification (NCBI taxonomy): domain Eukaryota; kingdom Metazoa; phylum Chordata; class Amphibia; order Anura; family Hyperoliidae; genus Hyperolius; species Hyperolius riggenbachi. The sequence continues at coordinate 69,230,361 of NC_090650.1, read as the reverse complement.
CCACCCACACCAATAGATCGCCCGCAGATCCGACATCAGATCACCACCCAAGCGCAGTGTTTCCATCTATTCTCTCCTCTAAACACCCACTAATTACCCATCAATCACCCATCGATCACCCCCTATCACCACCTGTCACTGTTACCCATCAGATCAGACCCTAATCTGCCCCTTGCGGGCACTCAATCACCCGCCTACACGCTCAGATTGCCCTCAGACCCCCCCCCCCCCCTTATCAATTCGCCAGTGCAATATTTACATCTGTTCTCCCCTGTAATAACCCACTGATTACCTGTCAATCACCTATCAATCACCCATCATTAACCCCCTGTCACTGCCACCCATCAATCACCCCCTGTCACTGCCACCCATCAATCACCCGCTGTCACTGCCACCCATCAATCAGCCCCTAACCTGCCCCTTGCGGGCAATCTGATCACCCACCCACACCAATAGATCGCCCGCAGATACGACGTCCGATCACCTCCCAAGTGCAGTGTTTACATCTGTTCTCTACCCTAAACACCCACTAATTACCCATCAATCACCCCCTGTCACTGCTACCTATCAGATTAGACCCCTATCTGCCCCTAGGGCACTCAATCACCCGCCCACACCCTCAGAATACCCTCAGACCCCAGCCCTGATCACCTCGCCAGTGCATTGCTTGCATCTATTCCCCCCTCTAATCACACCTTGAGACACCCATCAATCACCTCCTGTCACCCCCTAGCACACCTACCCATCAGATCAGGCCCTAATTTGCCCCGTGTGGGCTCCTGATCACTCGGCCAAACCCTCAGATCCCCCTCAGACCCCCTTCCGATCACCTCCCCAGTGCATTGATTGCATCTATTTTCCCCTCTAACCACCCCCTGAGACACCCATCAATCACCTCCTGTCACCCCCCTAGCACTCCTATCCATCAGATCAGGCCCAATACAACCTGTCATCTAAAAGGCCACCCTGCTTATGACCGGTTCCACAAAATTCGCCCCCTCATAGACCACCTGTCATCAAAATTTGCAGATGCTTATACCCCTGAACAGTCATTTTGAGACATTTGGTTTCCAGACTACTCACGGTTTTGGGCCCGAAAAATGCCAGGGCGGTATAGGAACCCCACAAGTGACCCCATTTTAGAAAAAAGACACCCCAAGGTATTCTGTTAGGTGTATGACGAGTTCATAGAAGATTTTATTTTTTGTCAAAAGTTAGCGGAAATTGATTTTTATTGGTTTTTTTTCACAAAGTGTCATTTTTCACTAACTTGTGACAAAAAATAAAATCTATGAACTCACCGTACTACTAACGGAATACCTTGGGGTGTCTTCTTTCTAAAATGCGGTCATTTGTGGGGTTCCTATACTGCCCTGGCATTTTAGGGGCCCTAAACCGTGAGGAGTAGTCTTGAAACAAAAATGACCTGTGAAATCCTAAAGGTACTCATTGGACTTTGGGCCCCTTAGTGCAGTTAAGGTGCAAAAAAGTGCCACACATGTGGTATCGCCGTACTCAGGAGAAGTAGTATAATGTGTTTTGGGGTGTATTTTTACACATACCCATGCTGAGTGGGAGAAAGATCTCTGTAAATGGACAATTGTGTGTAAAAAAAATTAAAAAATTGTCATTTACAGAGATATTTCTCCCACCCAGCATGGGTATGTGTAAAAATACACCCCAAAACACATTATACTACTTCTCCTGAGTATGGCAATACCACATGTGCGGCACTTTTTTGCAGCCTAACTGCGCTAAGGGGCCTAAAGTCCAATGAGCACCTTTAGGCTTTACAGGGGTGCTTACAATTTAGCACCCCCCAAAATGTCAGGACAGTAAACACACCCCACAAATCAGTGGCGTAGCTAAGGAGCTGTGGTCCCCGGTGCCAGTTTTACAATGGGGCCCTCCAAGCACTCTATACATAACATTTGATACGGCTCCGCAAAACCTGCCAATGACAACTACAGTGTCAGAGGTGCAAGAAGGGGATGGGGAACATTGTGTTAATGATCCCTGCTATTCAAAGTATCTATAGAAGTGATTATTATGAGCACAGGACCAATAGAGAGCTGATACTGTAGTTGAGGGAGGGCCCTTCGGGGCCCCTCTGGCCCAAGGGCCCTGATGCGGCCGCAACCTCTGCAACCCCTATTGCTACGCCCCTGCCACAAATGACCCCATTTTGGAAAGTAGACCCTTCAAGGTATTCAGAGAGGGGCATGGTGAGTCCGTGGCAGATTTCGTTTTTTTTTTGTCGCAAGTTAGAAGAAATGGAAACTTTTTTTTTTCTTTTTTTTTGTCACAAAGTGTCATTTTCCGCTTACTTGTGACAAAAAATAATATCTTCTATGAACTCACCATGCCTCTCAGTGAATACTTTGGGATGTCTTCTTTCCAAAATGGGGTCATTTGGGGGGTATTTATACTATCCTGGAATTCTAGCCCCTCATGAAACATGACAGGGGGACAGAAAAGTCATAGATGCTTGAAAATGGGAAAATTTACTTTTTGCACCATAGTTTGTAAACGCTATAACTTTTACCCAAACCAATAAATATACACTGAATGGGGTTTTTTTTATCCAAAACATGTTTGTCCACATTTTTCGCGCTGCATGTATACAGAAATTTTACTTTATTTGAAAACTGTCAGCACAGAAAGTTAAAAAAATCATTTTTTTGCCAAAATTCATGTCTTTTTTGCTGAATATAATAAAAAGTAAAAATCGCAGGAGCAATCAAATAGCACCAAAAGAAAGCTTTATTAGTGACAAGAAAAGGAGCCAAAATTCATTTAGGTGGTAGGTTGTATGAGCGAGCAATAAACCGTGAAAGCTGCAGTGGTCTGAATGGAAAAAAAGTGGCCGGTCCTTAAGGGGTAGAAAGCCCTAGGTCCTCAAGTGGTTAACAGGCACAGCCATTTATTAACCTCCCTGGCGGTATGATTCCTTCCTGATTTTAGGGTCTAAAAGCAGTACAAATTTTTTATGTGCTTTTAGACTCTAAAAGCAAGAAAAAAAAATCATACCAGAAGAGAGCCTCTGGAGCAGCCACTTTACTCACCTCCCTGGGATCCAGCACTGCAGTTCTCTCTCCATCCTCCGGGTAGCGCAGTAACCCTATAGTGAGATTGCCGGCTGTCATCATGATGACAGTCAGCAATCTCACTAGGGTGATGCAGGGCCTCTATGGACAGGAAGAGGTATGGTCGCCAGCCTCTGGATCGCTCGGGAGGTGAGTGAGAACGCCCGCTGCGCGCAATGCTCAGCATGGACTTCCCGACAGCTACTAGTGAAGCTCAGGGTTACTATTCTGAGGTGCAGTTTTTCAACCCGAGTGTAGCTCGTGGTTTCCGCTAAGGCGTTTAAGCAGCAATAAGTAACTTCTTGTTGTCTCCCTGATAATGGTGAGGTCCATGTAAGTCAGTAGGAGAAAATCACCCATTGCTGCCTTCTTGCTTACTGCTTCTGCATTTTTGATACTTAAAGATAATCTGTATTGTTAAAATCGCACAAAAGTAAACTTACCAGTGCGTTAGGGGACATCTCCTATTACCCTCTGTCACAATTTCGCCGCTCCCCGCCGCATTAAAAGTGGTTAAAAACTGTTTTAAATTTTTTTTATAAACAAACAAAATGGCCACCAAAACAGGAAGTAGGTTGATGTACAGTATGTCCACACATAGAAAATACATCCATACACAAGCAGGCTGTATACACCCTTCCTTTTGAATCTCAAGAGATCATTTGTGTGTTTCTTTCCCCCATGCACTGAAGTTTCAGGCTGCTCTTTTCTTCCTGCAAACAGCTTTGCCCTTGTCTGAATTTCCTCAGTATGTGAAAGCCCAGCCAGCTCAGAGGACGATTTATCCAGCTTGTAAAAGAGAAGAGAGAAGCTGCCCTAATCTAAATAATACACAGGCAGTGTGCATAGAGGGGCCTGGAAGGGGGAGTTCATAGCAGAACCACAACACTGAAGAACTTGGCAGCCTTCCAGACACAGGCTGACAAGTCTGACAGGGGAAAGATACATTGATTTATTACAGAGATGGTGGTAGTAGAACGTGCTGCAGTAAGCCAGAACACATTAGAATAGCTTTTGGAACTTGTAGGATGATAAAAAACAGAATGCAATTTTTGTTACGGAGTCTCTTTAAAGAAGAACTTTAACCCAGGATTGAACTTTGAACTTCATTCTAATCAGTAGTCGATGCCCAGATCAGGTCATCCCGGTGCCTGATCCATGCTGCGCTTCAGTTGGGTTCTGACCAAAGACCGTAATGTTATTATGGCTGTGCCGGCGCAGGTGGATTTCACAAGAAATCTCTAATTTGGGTGTTGGAAATAGCAACACCACAAATTACATACCTTCCTCGAGTTTCTACAACTCCGAGGGGAAATAGTTTTTAACACTACCCCGAGTTTCAGAGGTAGCTGGGTGAGCCTTTTTTGACTCACACTGAGCCCAACTGAACGTCGACGGGGTAATACATACGTGCTGATGCCCCTCTCCCACAAAAAATCTTTACCTTTTCTCGAATAGATCATCAGGGACGTTTGTGTGGCTCATATTATGGTGAAATACCTCCCACGGTGTGATGTCAGGGCCATGGCCCTGACAGATTTGTGTCTGTGAGCGTGTGTGGTGTGTGTGTGTGTGTTTTTTTGCAATTTTTTTTCTTTTATCTGTAAAGTTCCTCTTTAACCTAAATTTTTTTCTTTGCATATTCGTAAAACTGGAGTGGTTTCAGACACAACACAAATCAACATGTACAAACTGTAAATCTTTAATCCAAATCCAAAGTGATACACTGAATCATATCTGGATTTCATACTTTCTCTTTATATGGCGAATATGCTCATGAACTATATGCAGAATTTATATACATTTTTTTTTTTATTCTTTATCCAGAAACAAAAATATAAGTGTTTCCATACAGTAAACATTTTCCCATACTGAAGATACATTTACATGTAGTCATTAAGGCACAAGATAAATATAGAATGACATATCATGATGCTTCAAGCCAGGCATGGCATATTTAGAAATCAAATTCTTCTGCCACTGTGGCATTAGGCTTTTGTAGCGTACAAAACAAGATAATAAAAGCAGCAACACGGAAGAAGTCTTGTTAGATTTAGCGCAAGAAAACAATTTGTACAATAGAGCGTCTACAAGAGCATAGTGCAGGCCCTTCTTGTTCTCCATATTACACCACTGTTCAGTGATGCAGGCTGGGAGAACGCTGGCCTATTTTGGAAAAAGAGCAAAAACAAAGCAGGGCGATATTTGCTGAACTGTTTTAAAAGGAATCTGAAGTGAAAATAAACTTATGAGATAATGAATTGTATGTGTAGTACAGCTAAGAAATAGAACATTAGCAAAGAAAAGTCTCATATTGTTTTGAGTACAAGAAGAGTTAAAGAGAAACTCCGACCAAGAATTTAACTTTATCCCAATCAGTAGCTGATACCCCCTTTTACATGAGAAATCTATTGCATTTCACAAACAGACCATCAGGGGGCGCTGTATGACTGATATTGTGGTGAAACCCCTCCCACAAGAAGCTCTGAGTACCGCGGTACTCTGGGCAAACTGCCACAATGTAACAATGTTCACAGACAGGAAATGGCTGTTTACAGCTGTCTGTAACAGCCAGAACAGCTAGAAACAGCTACATAACCTGCCCACAGTAACAATGTCACCATGTAATACATGTCAGAATGTGAATCTGGGAGAGGAAAGATTTTACAATGAGCAAACACTGACTAAATCATTTATACATAATTATTGTAAAAATGAAGCACTTTTTTTATTACATTATTTTCACTGGAGTTCCTCTTTAAGAAACGTCAGTTATCTATGCAAATGAGCTTCTTTGAGCTCTCCGATCCAATTTGGGTCAGAGACCGTGCTGTTTTCTGAAGCACTTATACATCAAAGAAACCGTGAGACACAGATTTAGATAAGGTTTTACTGCAGGGAGGTTCAAAGGGTCATTAGCTCTGCTATGTTTCATAGGTTAAAATACAGAGTGTAATTTGTCATCTGCAAATATGACAAAATACAATATTTTAAAAAAAGCTATATAATTGAAAAAAAAAATATGAGACTCTTTTCTTTGCTACTAATGTTTTAATAATTATCCGTACTACGCAACCAATTCATTATAGGTTACTTTTTGTTTCGCTTCAGTGTCACTTTAAGGAGGAAATATTTTCACTGTACAGTAGGGGATAACATGAGGAAAAATCGGACTCCTTCAGACAGTTTTAGAAGAGATGCAGTGAATGGGTACCAATACCAAATAGTCATGTTCACTTTCCTCTTCCAATCTGTATCTGCAATGTTACACATAAATATATAGTGTTTTTATAATATGCATTTTATGATGTTTATATTGTACCATGACCTGTGGCTGCTTCTTCCTATAAAGGTCCCACTGCATTAGGAGATGCTCGTACAGCACCACTGATAGGGCAGCACACTCCCTTGCCCTCTCATTATACGATGGAACGGTGATAGGAGGATGTGGGATTAATCTGAGTTTGGCCCCCTTAAAGAGGAACTTTAACCAGGGATTGAACTTCATCCCAATCAGTACCTGATGCCCTTTTTTCCCACGAGAAATCGTAACCTTTTCTCAAACAGATCATCAAAGGGTTCTGTGTGTCTGATATTGTGTGAAGCCCCTCCCACAGTATGATGTCAGAACCATGGTCCTGACAGTTTCCTGTCTGTGAACCTTGTTGCACTGTGGGAGGGAATGGCTGTTTCCAACTGCCAAGCAAGCTGTATCTCCCTCTGTGCATATATAAAAGAAAGCCACCTTTTAGCCTATCAAATTGTTAGTGAAGTGGTTTATAGATAATGGCAGTTGGTGCCGTCTAGTTTTCTTCTTCTTGTTTGCCAGTAAAGATGCTGACCTGCAGGCTCATTGTGTATCAAAGTGTGATGTCATGACTATGGTCTTGCCAGTTCAGCCTATCACATTGTAGGTGGGTGTGTTTACAGATAATGGCAGCTAGTGCTGTCTAATTTTTTTCTTGTCTGCCAGCAGTAAAGATGCTGACCAGCAGGCTCAGGTTAGATCGAACAACATAAATTACATGGCGAACATCAATCATTTCTTGATTTATCTTCTATTTTTTAACTTCTCACTTAGCAATGTATTCTCCCCCCCCCCCCCCCCTTAATATGATTTTTTTTCGTAAAGTTCCTTTTTAAACTATACACTTTCAGGTGAACTCTGCTACAAAATAACCAGTTTGGCCGTAGCAGAAATAATTCCCAAAAGGCTCAGCATGCTATTAACTGAGCATAACCATATTAAAATCATTTGCTTCTGAATCTGCTTACAAACACCCGATTAACGTGAGATCCTTGGAAAGGACAGCATCAATTACAGTAACACCAAGCAACAAACCTCTGCTTAATCCAGGCAGCTAAAAGGATCAACAATACAGAGTTTATTCTAATCCTTCTTTTCAAGACATTGGCATCCTTCACTTCTTCTATAACGAAACATTATTATAACCGAAAATCCAGATCAATACTGAAAACCAACAAAGAAAACAAAACAAAAAATACAAAATATAATAGTACATATTTACACGGTGGTAAAATACAAAAGAAGCTCGATTTGCCTGAAGCATAAAACATATTCCCAGGATTTATAAAAGGATATCTAGAACTGTAATGCAGAGCCTATTGCACATTTTTAGAGTGAGAATAAAGCGGCACAGCTAAGTAAGATGGATGGCGGCGTATAACAAGAAACAACATAAAAAAAAACACAAGTGAAAGTAAGGATGAGCAGAATTCATGAAATAAATGGATCTATAAAAAAATATATCAGGAAATCCTGCGAGTGATGCATTCTCTGGCGCTGAAGATAGAAGGTGCTTTGTGACATGTCCGGGAGGCTAGTTTGTTACCGAACTCCCTGTCCCGTCTTCTGTTAAATCATACCTGTGAGGGAAGAGATTTTCATACATTTTTTTCTAGAATTTAAAATAAACAGTAAAGTAGAAGAAACTTCTATTGCAGCATAAATACACCTCAGTTCATTTTCACCAAATCAGCACCCATTTCTTAAAAGATGCAAGAGGCAACGAAAAGAAAATCTAATTTACGTACAGTACCTGGGGCTTCCTCCAGCCCCTAGAAGCCTATGTGTCCCTCGCCACAGCTCGGCTCTCAGCCAGTGTCCGGGAGTCCCCTCCCCAGCAGCCGCCAACCTGGCCAGGTGCGCATGCATGAGCGCTCGCCCTCTCCCGTTGCCAGGAGTGTTCTGCACAGGGCACAGAAGTAATGCATCTGCACAGAACACTCCCGGCTATGGTAAGTAAATCTGATTTTCTTTTAGTTTCCTCATGTATTCTTTAAAGTGTACCAGAGCTCACGTAACTAAAAGGTTTTATACATACCTGGGGCTTCCTCCAGCCCCATCCACTCGGATCACTCCCACGCCGCTGCCCTCTGCTGCCCGCAGCTTCGGTACTGGGTCCCGTCAGTCGGAGCCAGTCTGACGTAAGAGAAGTGCGCCCTCTACTTATCTCTCCAGTGGCTGCTGGAGAGATACACTCTGAGTAGACTGGCTCCGACTGACGGCAGTGACAGGACCCAGTTCTGGAGCTGCAGACATCGGAGGATGTCGGCGTGGGAGTTATCCGAGCGGATGGGGCTGGAGGAAGCCCCAGGTATGTATAAATCTTTTTAGTTATATGAGCTCTGGTTTCCTTTAAGCTAAGTACAGGTAGTCCCCAGGTTACGAACGCCCGACTTACGAACGACCCATCGATACGACGCGATGACGTCACGCAGCCTGGGGACTACCTCTTGTGCCCCCTTTCCTAATGCAGAGTATGCGCAGGAGAAGGCGCAACAAGTCTCACCTTCTTCCATGGCAGCTCCGGGCCAATCAGCGGCGTCCTCTCACCCCTCAATGTTCCTCCCATCGGCTTCCCTAGCATCGCGTAATGACGCAATCAGAAGGAGACCCTGCGGCTCCTTCTGATTGCTGCGCATACTCTGCATTAGGGGGCATAAAAGGCACAAGGGGGGCAGAGAAGACACAGCGGGGGGCACAAAAGGCACAAGGGGGGCAGAGATGACACAGCGGGGGGCACGAAAGGCACAAGGGGGGCAGAGATGACACAGAGGGGGGGCATGAAAGGCACAAGGGGGGCAGAGATGACACAGAGGGGGGCACGAAAGGCACAAGGGGGGCAGAGATGACACAGAGGGGGGCACGAAAGGCACAAGAGGGGGAAGAGATGACACAGGCGGGCACGAAAGGCACAACTGGGCAGAGATGACACAGAGGGGGGGGGGGGGCACTGGAAGCACAGGGGACAGAGAAGGCACAGCGTCCCGACTTAAGGACGGATTCAGGTTAAGAACGAGCCTACAGTCCCTATCTCGTTTGTTAACCGGGGACTACCTGTACACATTTTCAGTTTGTTGACTAGCGAGGATCAGGACACAATGCCTCAGGCTACAGATCGTAGCCAAGTTCTATAGCGATGCATCTGTTGCTATTTACCTACCGCACTCCTACGCAAGTTTGGCTTTCTGAAGGCTCCGGTGGATATAGCCCAGCACAATCGGGTCCGCTCTACTGTGCATACAGCAGACCCAATCACGCTTGGCCATTTCCACTGGTGCCGACCTGAAAGCCGCGCCTGTGCAGGAGCGCGGAAGGTAAATATTTACATGGCTGCTGTCCGGGGGCTGCCATCACAGGATCCCAGAGAGTAAAGAGGATGAGGGAAGCCTCATTAGGATCCAGAGGTTTCCCCGTCCTGAGGTAAGTATCCCCCAGGGGCTGTTGTTTTTTTTTATTCTCTTTAAAGGGGCTGATTATGTGGATAATTAATTAAGTGGACACAGAGGGGCCTGGTCCAATTCACAGTTTTCTCCTAGGAGATATCTAATCTTCTGTTTAAAATAACTTTTCAGCACTCTGCAATTCAACCACTTAATGACAAGCTGACTTATAAAAACGTCCTGCTAGAGCCTCTTAATGGCTCCAGACAGTGGTGCTGCTGCTGCTGTGCACGTGAAAATAGTGAGAAAAAAATACCAAACGAAATATACACCTTTATTTCCAAATACTATATTGTGACCATACTTTGTACTAGGGACATAATTAAAATCTTGTAATAGATAACCAGGCAGATAAATGTGTGGGCTTTATGCACAGTAGGAGTGTTTACCATATATTAAAACTATAGGGGATGAAATTGGAGAAATTGGGTATTTTTTCCTTGTTTTTGCCTTTAAAATGCATAGAAAATAAAGTAATTACTGAAAACAAATATCAACCCCAAAAAGCCCAATTGGTGGTGAAAAAAACAAGATATAGATCATTTAATTGCGATTAGTAGTGATTAAGCTATTGGCAAATGACAGGGATGAGCACTGAAAGGTGAAAATCGCTCTTGTCCATTAGGGTAAAAACACCTTTGGGGTGAAGTGGTTGAAAAAAATACCAAAAAGTAAGTGAAAAAATACTGTCAACACTATTCTGAGTATTTTCTTGCTTGCTGGTGGCTTGAAAGGCATTTTATTGATAAGGTGTGAAAATATCACCAAGGAGAAAACTGGAGAAAAAGTGAATTGGATCAGGCCCAGTGTGTCATCAATAAAATGTTTTCTTGATTGAAAATGAACAACACACGTAAAATAATATAAGAAGAGGTGGAGCTTCTATTTTTATATGTAATTACTATAAAGTATAATCCTAATCTACCACCCAGCAGTACTAACATTAGAAGTAGGAATTCTGAGCTATCCCTGCGCTCTACACCAGACTGCTTTTCCTGTGTCTGACCCATTTGTATTTGTTTGTGTGTTTTATTAGAAGATAAACATTTTCTTCTTACCACTGCGTCCATCCTTTGGCAATTTCCTCCGCATTCAGCTCCAGCAATAACTGTAAAATGAATGGAAATAAATCATTCAAGACTCTTCTGGATACTACTGCTCCAAGGCAAATTCAGTTCCAACACAATCTGTGCACTCGCCGAGTCCAAGATTCATGGAAGTCAGAATGAGGCGTTCTGAGAAATGGGGGCATTATCTGCATAAGGAATGCACAGATTGCCAGCGTATGCTTGCTGCAGGGTCAATCTACAAAGCGGAAATCCATCATGTATTGGCAATGCCACACACACGGCTATGGTGATTATAGTATATCATGGTGAATGGCCATTATTAGGCAACATCATAAGCCCAGGGCAAAAACATCATTAGTGTATCTCCTCCAGCATAGAGTGATTGCCACGTAGGCTGGAGAAACGCAGGACATCTCAGCAGAGGATAACATGGGGAAAAATACTTAGATTCAAAAACAACTTTACTGGGAAGACGTAGAACATTTTTAACAACCGATGAACCCTCTAGAACTGGGATGTGTGGGTGCAACAATACTAAATATGGAGATGGTGTTAGATTGTACGGAAGATATTTAAAGACCTATCTCCAAGCCCAAATATATTCCTAGATCTGTATAGGCAATCTTTGGCAGAACCTGTTTCCATCTGTTTATTAGCTCCTTGCTTAGCTGATTTCATATATATTATGTTATATAATCACTTTTAAAGGTACCTGGTGAGGAGCTCAGGCACTTATCTGTGACAACTATTGATTAACAAGGTGTTTTTTTGTTTTTTTTAAACTGGGATGGGAATAGCGTGTCTAGGTGTTTTTAAGTACTGCTGTATATCCCCCCCTCCCCCTGCTAATCTCTTCTGTAAATGTTATCAAATTCCTTTCATGAAAGGATGTCAGACCAGTGACTCCTGAGGGGAGGGGGAGAATCACTCTCCCTACATCTGTTAACCCTGTGTGTACTTTATATCTTTAGCAGATGACAGGTCTCACTAGCTTAAACTGCAGCTGTAGTTTTGTCACTGAATAGCTGTCTGAGGAGAATAATGCACTGATGTGTTCAGAGCTAGCAGCTTTAAAGGGACTCCGAGCTCACGAAAAAAAGAAAAGTTGTACTCACCAGGGGCTTTCTCCATCCCAGTGCTGGTCGGGAGGTCCCACGCCGGCGTCCTGGCTCCTCTCCTTCTCCCCGCTCCGGTATAGCTGACAGGCCGCAGCCCGGGCGACACTCGGTGGAGTGTCGGGCTGCAGCTTCCGCGTATGACGCGGATTACGTCACACGCCGGCCGCCTCGCGTCATCACGGCGGCCGGCGTGAAAGTACTGCGCATGCGCGATTAAAGCGCGCATGCGCAGTACTTTCACGCCGGCCGCCGTGATGACGCGAGGCGGCCGGCGTGTGACGTAATCCGCGTCATACGCGGAAGCTGCAGCCCGACACTCCACCGAGTGTCGCCCGGGCTGCGGCCTGTCAGCTATACCGGAGCGGGGAGAAGGAGAGGAGCCAGGACGCCGGCGTGGGACCTCCCGACCAGCACTGGGCTGGAGAAAGCCCCTGGTGAGTACAACTTTTCTTTTTTTCGTGAGCTCGGAGTCCCTTTAAATGTATCCATCTGCAACATCTTTTGTGTGTGAAAACCGATACCAAGGCAGGATTTTCCAATGCGCCTAAAACTTAGAAACAATGAATTACAGCTTTTGCCTTTGATATTTATTATGAAAAGTAGGCAAATGCTTACACAGCTATTTATACATAATTTGTACATTGTTATATTAGAACACTTGGTGATTGATAGTTTCCCTTTAAAAAAAAACTGCTTTCTCTTTTAGTTACAAAGGCTTCACTTTATTTCTACCAGTTATACTAAATTTTCAGTATTTTCCTCACAACCAGCATGCCAGACATGGCTTACCTTTCCAAGCAATCCTTTATCCCTAGATAAGAACCCTCCACTATTCTTTACAGCAACGTCTAGTGTTCTTCTCTGGAGATCTGGCAATGCCACATTGAACTCAAACCTGGAAATGAAGCAAATAATAATCTGTGGGTATTATTACCATTATCAATATGCACTTAAATAGGGTGGGTGGAACCAAGGATGGCTGCTTTGAGTCTCTTGATTAGATTTTTGGCAGCTGTCACAGAAGTTGCAAGGCCCCAACTATGAATTTACTCCCTCTGATAAAGGGGTCCATAATTCAGATCAGGTGTTTTGTGGCTGCACTTGTTATGTGTGTGAAGATTATGATGGTTACACTTGTTTTATGACCCTTGCAAGATGGGCCCTTAGGCTGTGAGGATCACAAGGGGTGGCTACATTGGGTGTAAACATTAGGGGGGCCCCCCATCAAAGTTTTGCTGGTAGGACATCATGTTTATAGTTACGCTCCTGCTACTGGAGTGAGGATTTTTGCAAGTCCCCCAATGGCCTCAATTCACTAAGCTTAACTCCTGTCTATAATAACTATTCTGAGCTGTTTTACAGTTATCACCATGGTGATATCATTGTGATAACTGTAAAACAGCTCAGAAGAGTTATTAAGGACAGGAGTTAAGCTTAGTGAATTGAGGCCAATGACTCAGCATAGCAAGGTGGAACAGAACTTGTCACCACCACCCTCAGGATGTAACGGAGGATTGGGTGTGGACTACCCTATTTACCTTCATGTCATCAGAGATTGCTGGATATTACTTTGTCCCCGGGTTGTATGAAGAATCAATATATTTCCCAGGAGGACTCCAGCCACCAACCATCCTGCAGGGATTTAAAGGGGGGCCCCACACTCATAATGTCCTATCTTGCTCCACTGGAGCGTGAGAGTGTGAATGTGTGAGTGTTCAGTAAGCAGAGGACTATTGTGTGGCCACACAACCTAAGTTTATTATTGCTCCTGCATTCAGTCATCCTGCTTTGTGCCAGTCGCCTAGTCACGATCGACTTATAAGTCTTTATGTTCGGTTTTATGGGTTGGGACTTTTTTGTGTTGGACTTGATTTGTAAGAGAAATTTTGTATTGGATTCCCTGTATGTATGTAAGCTATACATTTGTATACTTCGGCTAGACTTTGAACCTTTTTTCTCTTATAGTTTATAGCCCTGACAATTTCTGCAATGCTTTACAGAGTACATTGAAAAATTCAAGAAATTAAGTACACCTGTAACATTTGTCACACATACAACTAAACATATTTATGGTATCAGTATGCCTTCCTGAGCTCATTGCTGCAAATGTCTTCGCTCTCCGTCATCTTATTTTTTTTTTCTTTCAATAAGAAAATCATTGATCATCATTAAATATGGCCAGGTCCCCATTGTGGGGGCATTGTGGGGTGCACACACTTCCTGCACATTCATCAAGCTTCAGCCACACACAGGGTCCGGCGTTACAAATAGAGAGAGCAGAGATGGGTGGCAACAGGGCGGGACAGAGTGAAGAGCTCCACCTCTTCCTGTCTCACTGCTTTCGACTTTCTATATTGTTGGAGATTGACCCAGCAAAAAGGCATGTCAGCCTTCAAGGCACATACCGCTGTGGTCAGTTAATAATGTTAAATGTGGTTACAAGGATCCTTTAGCTGTCCCTCAGAATAGCACACAATCTGTTTTCCTTACTTTTGCAACGCTTTAATGCCCCCCTTTGGCGCATAGTGGCCTGTCACAGTCATCTGTTGCACTCATGTGCAGCAGACAAACAGTAAAATACTGTATGTGGTGTGCTGGATTTTTCAGTGACCCAGTGGGACACCTATACCAGATCGGGGCTATCTTGGCCAGGTTCACCAGGTTTATAATACTTAACCCATACAGGTGATTATTAGATGGGGAGGAGTTAACATGGCTCAGAATTGCTGTTCTCTTGGGGAAATGGCAATGGGCAAGAAGTATAGAAAGACAGCTTTGCATACGCAGCCAGCCAAGTAAATAACAAACAGACTAAAAGTCGAATAAGTCAGCTTAAAGCTTTGTACACATGTATGAGTACTGTCACCAATGGGGATCGGGACCTGATTGATCCCTTGGGCGACAGTTCAGGGCCGAGGGCTGTAAAGACACCCCACTAGTCTGCAGGTTAGCGATGTGTCAGTTTCTATGTCCATGCACACACAATGGGGCAGCTTCTGGCAGGCTAAGCAAGTAGGGAAACAATGAGCTCAAGAGTCGGGTGGACATCGCTAAGGATCTGGCATTCCGGATAACGTCTGGGAGGTCCCTGCCCACATGCTGTATTCCAGGCCAAAGCCGTCCTTAACGACTACTTAGGCCATATTTAATCCAGCATATATACTTAGCTTTAGGCATAATGCAGAGTAGAAGGTTCATTCTGAGCTTTACAGGGCGGATTTTAAAGAGACTCTTAAGCCAGTATAAATTCTTTTTTTTAACTTGTATTGGTGTCAAGGACCCTCAGCCCTGCTAAACCGCTGCTATCCCGCGGCAAAACGAGGGGTCTATACCCCCCAAATCCCCTCTCCTTTGTCCGGGGAGCGCTTCCTGAATGAGGCAGAGCTAATGGCTGTAGCTTTGCCTCTCAGTGCGTCAATCCCGGCTGATCGCTGCCTCTCCCCGCCCCCTCAATTTGCCTTCACAGAGAGGGGCGGGGGAGAGGCGGAGATCCGCCTGCATATTGACGCGCATGGAGGCAGAGCTGCAGCTCATAGCTCTGCCTCCAAGAGCAGCAAAATCCACGACCTAGAAAGTAGTGGATTTTTCAGGGGGATTTGGGGGGTACAGACCCCTCGTTTTGCCGCGGGATAGCGGCGGTTTAGCAGGGCTGAGGGTCCTTGACAGCAATACAAGTTAAAAAGAAGAATTTATACTGGCTGCAGAGTCTCTCAAGTTTTTTAGGGTTTCTTGCTGTGATGATGTTGGCCAGGGATGTAGGTAGCCATAGTGAGCTGAACATCCCTAGATGACATTTTACTGTGTATACCGGTCCACTTGGACGCCCCCTAAAAAAAGTTTGGTGCAGTATATTTACAATGCAGTGAGATGATAACAGTACTTTCATCATCCGTAATACATGGAACCATTTCTAATTCTCCTTCTGGCTGAGCTTTTCTGAAACTGCATTAAATTCATAAATTCAAGAAGTCACTGAATAGCACTTTGAACACCTTAAATCATTTTAAATAATGTTCCTTTTCCTCTACTGAGTTGCAGAGAAATACATGAATAATGCACTGGGTAGAATGGAGAAAATGACGTACGTTTGATCAAAGACTGGATTTAATGTCTTCTTATGTGTGTGGGTTTTTCTCCTCCCCGACCTCCGTTTGTCTGGCAATAAATACATTCTTACATAGGGATCGGAGCCGTCTTCTGAGAAAGCTATTAGGTTTCTGTATGGAAAACGAGGGAAAGTTAGATGCTTTCAAACTCAAATCCTGGCTATAATTACTTTTGTGTCCAATTAGATACAATCTACAGCATACGTATCATAAATGACAAGTATTGTCCATGCTTGCCTTCTGCTGTGCATCTATCCATGTGGACTAAACCCCTCCCAGTGTGATGTCATGACCATGGTCCTGACAGTTTGCTGTCTGTGAACCTCGTTGCATTGTGGTAAATAACGGCTTTTTCCAACTGTCAAGCTAGCAGTATCTCAGAAACAAACATTCTGCACAAATCACCTAACAGGACTAAAGATGTCACCACCAGTGATAAATTTCAGAATGCAATTCAGAGAGAGAAAAGACTATAAAATGGGCAAACACTGATTAAATAATTACTAAAATGAATATTATAAACAGTAAGCAATAAGAATTGTGTTGTGTTACTTTCCCTACAGTTCCTTTTTAATTCCTCATAAGTAGAAGTCTGCATCCTCACATAGATCATACATAGGCCTCAATTCACTAAGCTTATCTCCTGTCTTTAATAACGTTTCTATAGTTATCACCATGGTGACGAGGCATGTAGTATTCAGGAAACATTTTACCTCAGGCAAACCTAAATTTAACTCTTCTGTCTTTAAGTTAACTCTTCAATCCTTAAAATAACTTTAGAATTCTAAAGTTAAAGACAGGCTGTTAATTAACTGCTTGTGAAAATAACTACAGAGGAGGTAACTTAACTAAAGACATAACAACTACAGAAGAGGTAACGTAAGGAATGAAGAGATAAAATAACTCTCTTACTGTGTGGTGGTACGTTTTCTCTTGCCTTATTATCTCCAGCATGATCTTAGTGAATTGTGGCCATTTTCTTGTGTACTGCAGTAATGCTGGAAAGTCAGTGAAAGGATTCCACTAATACAATCATTAGCTATTGGGTATCCAATTGGGTGACTAAGTCCACTGGATTGTTCTTTTATCTCCTCATTGTCTTCTGATGTTTAATATAACTCTAAAGGTCCGCACACACGCCGGACTGGAGGCAACGACGGGTCCGTCGTCACCTTCCGCTGGGTGGGCGTTCCAGCGACAGTCCGGCATGTGTACAGTCTGTCGGCGGACTGATACGGCTGTTTGAGCGATCCGCCGGGCGGATCGCTCAGAGACAGCCGTATCAGTCTGCAGACACACTGTACACACGCCGGACTGTCGCTGGAAAGCCCACCCAGCGGGAGGTGACGACGGACCAGTCGTTGCCTCAAGTCCGGCGTGTGTACGGACCTTTAGAGGGGGTTTTAACATCTAAAAATAAGAAATTGGCAAAAAAATAGTGCCTCTAAAATATATGTAAACCCCCTTTTAATTTCTAAAACAAAATATGACCCCCAATTTTTTTTATTTTTTTTGCCTTTTTACCTGGTCTGGATGCCTTTGCATAACTGCAGGCGTAGTAGCAGCGGGTTTTCTTTTTTTTAGCTATGGTAACAAGCTTATCTCAGCATATAAATAACAGAAAGCTTCCTATTTTGGATAAGATAAGGACACAGACTAGAAGGTTATTGAATCCACTCCCCCTCTAGAGATTACACAGCGATGTAAGCCTGGTGATGTTTGCTGGGGGAGAAACAGTAAACTGTGGCAGTAAGGAGGACAAATTAATACGGATCTGGGTTGAAATAAAAAAAAATAAAAAAAAGAAGAAGAAGAGGCAGGCATAAGGCAGACGTGATATTTTTGCCATTATTTTCTTTCTTCAGATCACATTTCTGCCAAGTCTGACAGTGAATGTTAAATACAACAGGATAGGTAAGCACAATAGGTAATTTCTTATTGGATGATTTTTTCTTCATTTCAGTTAATATGGAGTGTCATTCACTTTAATATCCGCCTTCTATCCCAGGTTCATGTTGTGATTGTTCATATTTGCTGTTATTCTGAGCCTAGAATGCTTCTTCTGTGTCCAGCTAACAAGGAGACGATGTTTACTTCAATGTTATTCATATAATTTCCAGTACTGGAAGCTATCTGCCCATATTTGCTAACTTTTATTAGATTGCTTTCCAGACTGTCTGTTTTAATATGATGTTTAATAAAGTTTATTGATTTTAGATATTTTCTAAGTGACACTATATGCATCCCCTAAAGCACCTCCATTGATTTGTTGTAGGCCCGATTCCGCTTTTGTTGTAGATATTAAAAGGGATGTAGGGGAGTCAGTTTGCTGCTCAGGTTTTCCTTTTACAGTTACTGATTTCCTGGTGTTCAGTCAGTTCAGTGGGTGCATAACAAAAAACTGACATAACTTTTTGTAGATTTGTTTCAAAACAGGCCATGCCATTAACAGCCTCTTGGATATGTTCTGATAATCAGGCTTTGCTAGTTTATAGTTACATAGTTATTTTGGTTAAAAAAAGACATACGTCCATCGAGTTCAACCAGTACAAAGTACAACTCCAGCCCGTCCCCCACATACCCCTGTTGATCCAGAGGAAGGCGAAAAAAACCCCACAAGGCATGGTCCAATTAGCCCCAAAAGGGAAAAATTCCTTCCTGACTCCAGATGGCAATCAGATAAAATCCCTGGATCAATATCATTAGGCATAACCTAGTAATTGTAGCCATGGATGTCTTTCAACGCAAGGAAAGCATCAGTTTGCAAAACTGAAATGAAAAACTGATAAAATAAACAGTATCTACAGTATAGTCCTAACCCTATAGAATTTTCCAGGAATTACAACATTTGATTTTGTGTTAAAAAAAAAAATTAAGTAGAGCTTTTGTGCCATGTGAATTATGACCGTTTAATTGTCTACAGCACACACACACAAATCTTAAACAGTTTACTGTATTTTAATCTATTCCCTGTACTCTGAAGTTTTTCTCTGCCAGGCAAGAGTTTTATGGCTTGTAATTATTTATCAGTCCAACTACAGAGAAAGTGTCATTTACAGCCCTGGCTTCTTAAACCTTTAAATGTGAGAAAAAAGGAACACATGCTAGTTCTATGTAGGAATGGGACTGTACACACAGTTACCTCAGCATGACTCTTCAAGTACCCTTTAACAGCAAAAATAACTGACTGAACTTTTCCCGACACTTTTTCTCTTACCGGCAGGAATGTACCACAACCATGAGTTTATTCCTGTGGGAGCTGTGCCGCAGGGTTAGCTGGATCTGTCCTAGAGGAGACTGGCCCAGGGATGTCCCGCTGGAAACAAAGCACACACATAGGATATTAACAGATGGACGAAGTGCTAGACTGAGCTTACAGAGCTGCTTAATACTCCTCTTTCAGGCTTACCAAGGTGCTAAAAGCCTTTTCATGTCACAGGAGAACCGGAGTTTTAGCACCTACACGACTTTGCAGAAAATTAAACCAGAGTTTAAAGTCCATCAAAAGTAAAAAAAATGAAACTTCAGTGGATGAACTGTATATCTGTTGGCAGTGCTATGGATTCACTATCTATCCTTTAATTTAGTTAAATGATACTTAAATTATATACATATCTCATAGATCAGGTAATCCTTGTGATCCTGTTATTGAGTCTCCAGAGACTAATTTTACTTCAAGTTGCCTAGATGATCTGCTACAATATTACGTTCTTGTTTAGCTTATGTGTGATGCTTTGACTTCTATGTGAGATCTGCATGGTGATATTTAAGTCAATTCGCAGTACAGTGTGCATCT
Source organism: Hyperolius riggenbachi (assembly GCF_040937935.1). Lineage (NCBI taxonomy): Eukaryota > Metazoa > Chordata > Amphibia > Anura > Hyperoliidae > Hyperolius > Hyperolius riggenbachi. The sequence continues at coordinate 69,210,438 of NC_090650.1, read as the reverse complement.
CTGTGCATTGCGATGCATCATGTGCGGGAACTTTTTAGGAGACGATGCATGCAACTTTCAGTGTGAACGGGTCTTTAGCCAGTTATGTTATTTAGACACACCCTTTCAAGGCGAAACAGGAAAAAAGGGTGCAGGAGCCTTTGCAGAGAAAAGGGCGCTGCCATAGCCATCCATTATAGAAGTCGTGATTTGCAGCAGAGCAGGTAAATTTAGGTGCCCAATAAAATCGCGGGCACCAAGACATGTCGATATGCAAATTGCTGTATTACATTGTGGCTCTGGCACCTAACTTAACTCTCTTTCCCGCAAATCATGGCTTTAGGTGTGTGTGTATGTGTTGGAGGTGGGGGTTAAGGTTAGGAGGGGAATTAAGTGTTAAGTACCGAATGTGGAAGGGGGGGGGTGTAACTGTAAGGCACCATCTGGTTGGGGGAAAGGGGGGGGGGGTTAGGAATAGGTAGAGGGAGGTCTTATGGTTAGCCATCGGTAGAGGGAGGTCTAAGGGTTAGCCATGAGTAGAGGGAGGCCTTAGGGTTAGCCATTGGTAGAGGGAAGTCTTAGGGTTAGGCATCAGTAGAGGGAGGTCTCAGGGTTAGGCATTGGTAGAGGGAGGTCTCAGGGTTAGCCATCAATAGAGGGAAGTCTTAGGGTTAGCCATCATAGAGGGAGGTCTTAGGGTTAGCCATCAATAGAGAGAGGTCTTCGGGTTAGCCATCAGTAGAGGAAAGTCTTAGGGTTAGGCATCGGTAGAGGGATGTTTTAGGATTAGGCATCTGCAGACGAAGGCCTAAGGGTTAGGCATTGATAGAGGGAAGTCTTAGGGTTAGCCATCGGTAGAGGGAGGTCTTGGGGTTAGGCATTGGTACTGGGAGGTCTTAAGGTTAGATATCGGTAGAGGGAGGGTTCTGTGTGAGAGTAGGGTTAGGTTAAGACATAGTAAAGTATTGGCAAAGATTATTGATATTTTACTATTGGAATTAAGTAGTAGAATATTGGCAATTTTGGAATATGGAAGAGGAAGTGGCTGCTGTATATGAGACTTCTCCACATGTACATGCTTGTGTGTGTGTTTCTGTCTGAGAGGGGGGGAGGCTAGGGGGATGCGCATCCTGCTGACTCCACCTGTCTGTTGCATATGAAAAGGGGAAGGGCAGATAGGGGCTGCTGTTGTACAGAGGGAGCACAGTTATGTAGGTAGGAAAAACAACATTTGCATTGTACAGCTGTCAGTGGCCTAGTCCCCACAGTCATGCATATTTTCAGTTTTCCCACATAATTGATCCTTCTATCATTTTCTTTGCTAACTTGATACAGAAACCTTGCGTCAAAATTTCAGGATAGAATAAAAAAAAAAAAATAAATAACTATCGGGCCATGGGATTTCAGGGTATGTAAAATACAGTAATGTCCTTTTCTTGTGACATTACCGTGTGGGAAAAAAATACAAGTGTACCTGAAAGGAAAAAAATGCCCCTGCGAGGTACTCGCCTTAGAAAGGGGGAATCTCTAGATCTTAAAGAGGCTTTTCCCGTCCTCCTCTACAGGCCTGTTCTAGCCCTGGGACTCCCGAAAAAGAGCTTGTCGACATCTTGCGTATGTGGACTTGCATTGACCCACTCAGATTCTGGTGGAAAAAGGGGAGCCTGATCGGGTCCATGCTACTGCACATGCAGGAGCCATCTGCATCTGCTCAGTAGCACAGACCCAATCGGGCTTCATTTTTCCCACCGAGCGGATCCATGCTACTGAGTAGGTGCAGTGCGAGCGTGCTTCGGGTGTCTCGTTGCTGGTTCAGAAGAGGACGGGGCAAGCCTCTTTAGGATCCAGATAATTCATCTCCCAAGATAAGTATCTAAAATCATGCATAGGACATGGATGTGCATAGCACTACAATATTTGCACAGCAGCTGAGTGCCACCTATTGGACAGATTATAGAAGTACAGGGAGATGGACACTTACTTCTGAAGTTGCCTCAGTCTCTGGCGGAGCTCCTGTGTGGCTATGGGTAAGGAGATATCAGAGGCAATGCTGGGTGTGGGCTCTTTCAAGGAAATGTGAGAGGGAGAATATTGAAAGCTAGAAGCTGAGAGGCTGGAGGAGCTCTTATTCAGTTCTGTTGGCCTCTGGGGGCTTGCATTCTGGGGGTTGCCCTTTTCCCCATTCTCAGCCTTTTTATTGGTGTCCATCTTGGGCGTTGGAGGAGGCTTCTTTGCATCTGTTGCTGAAGGGGAAGGAGCTGGCGGAGTCTGATTCTTTCCTTTGAAAATGGACGGCCTCTTGACATGGGACGTGTGCTGCTCATCAGGTGACCGGACTGGTTTGTCTGCATAGAGAATCTACAAAAGCAAAACACCGATCAACTTTATCAAGCGGAGCCAATGTGATAAAGTATTCTAGTATTCTTGAGTATTAACACGAGAGAACATTTATGAGAAATATACATTACAGGGTACTCAGTTAATTCATGTAGGACCAGTACCACTAGGATCATTTGGCAAATCTATGTGTACAAGTAGTGCAATACATACTCAAAAAGGTTTAGTTAATCTAAAGGGGTGGCGGCGAATGTCAATGCTTTTTTTTTAAGAGGTACAATATGAGGGACTGGATTGCAACGCCCGTTTATTGGGGACCACGGTGTGGTTATCGAAGATGACATATGGCTAAACTTGATAAGGCGGGAGTACACTGCTATAGCTACTAAAACAACAGGGGGTATGGCCATACTTGTTATGGGGGAGGGGGGAGAAACATAATTACACTTGCTGTAGGAGCAAGTTTCACAAGTTGGGGGCAGGCCTGGATTTACCTCAGAAGAGCCTATAGGCACAGATGTCCTGGCACCTTAGACTCCCCCCCTCCATGAATCTACAAACCCATGACTGGCCCAGCTGTCACTTCTCCCTTACTTCCCTTGCCCGTCATAGGTAGTTCCAGGTGCCCCTTAGTATTAGGTAGCCAGAGGTACCTTAGTATTAAGTAGCTAGAGGTTCCCCCGACCGAAGGGAGATCTTGTCACTGGAATGCCGACAGCCGGGTGAGTAACTTCTCATTTACACTTGACTTGAGACTCTGAATAGGGAAAGGGGATGAAAGGCACTTGGGGAGAGGAGTAAGCAGCCTTCCCATCATCAGGTGCCTGTAGGCATGTGCCTACAGTGCCCTATGGCAATCCCGGCCCTGTTGGGGGCATCTAGTTTATGTTAATATAGCATTCAAACAGCACAGAACATGCTCTTTATTTCAGAAGTGTCACAGTAGATTCAATAAAGCTGTGTACAGCTGACAACTATCAGAGGGTTTTTTTTCCATCCTCAACATTAACTGAGTAAATTACAAGTGTAAAATGTACACCAAGCAAGTGGTTCTGAATGATAGGAAGTATTCTCAAATTCAAAAACAACTCTTGACTAAACGTCTTTTGTGAAACATTGACTAAGTGAAAACAAAGGAAAAAAAAAAAAATCATAACAAAAACGTGGATAGCAAGTATAATGCACAGGCACCTATCCAATAGTTTAGACTTAGTAGGGTCTTAATAATGGTATAGGCAAGCAAGTTCAATCTAAGTGATGAGGTGGACTGTGGTATTGCAGCGCTGCCTTATATGGTAATTCCATTGGGTCTCTAAAAACCTCAGCCAAGTGCTGAAGCTGTAATGAAAAAGTGAACCCAGTATCCTCTTTTTTTGTTAAAAAAAGGACTTTGGGAGAAGCGGACCCTCCAACTTGCTACAATCAAATAGATGCTTTCAGTTTCTTATAAAATTAAGCGATTTTAAATACTGTCATACGTTTCCACTATTCTGGTAAATTTGACAACAGGACCGCCACCACGCTTGCAGGAGAAAACATGCATAATAATGAAACGATGTTCATACATACCCTGAGAGCAATCTTCATTTTTATGGTGCTGTTGGGCCCGGAGTTATTTAGCTGGAACCTCTGGTTCAGGGTCATATCCTGGCTGGTGAGAAGCTGGCTCAGTGGAATCTTTAGGTTTCCCATTGAGCTTTGATGATATTCATCTTTAACCTGCAACAGTAACACAGTGACATAAATATCAAACCACCATCCGGGGACACAGATGACCTCATTCCCATACATACAGTACATCACAGAGTATGTGCAGCAAATGAGGGTATTAAAAAGGAACTGTAGTGAAAATACAATGAATAAAATTGTTTATTTTCTTTACAATATTCATTTATAGATTATTTAGTCAGTGTTTGGCCATTGTAAAATCTTTCCTCTGCCTGATTTACATTCTGAAATTTTATCACTGGTGGTAACAGCTTTAGTTCCGACAGGTGATCTGGAGGGAATATTGGCTACAGAGTTCTATGCACAGAGGGAGATATTGCTTGCTTATCAATTGGAAAAAGCCATTATTTCCCACAATGCAATGAGATTCATGCACAGCAAACTGTCAGGGCCATGGTCATGACATCTCACTGTGGGAGGGGTTTTACCACAATATCAGCCACACAGACCCCCCCCCCCCCCAATGATCTATCCAAGAAAAGGTAAAGACTCCTCATGGGAAAGGGGGTATCAGTTACTGATTAGGATGAAGTTCAATCCTGAGTTAAAGGTCTCTTTAAACAAAAAAGCAAACAACTAACACCGAACATTTGTATTGCGCTTTTCTCCTGGCAAACTCAAAGCGCCAGAGCTGCAGCCACTAGGACACGCTCTATAGGCAGTAGCAGTGTTAGGGAGTCTTGCCCAAGGTCTCCTACTGAATAGGTGCTGGCTTACTGAACAGGCAGAGCCGAGATTCGAACCCAGGTCGACTGTGTCAGAGGCAGAGCCCTTAACCATTACACCATCCAGCCACCACTTTAAGGCATTTTTAAAGCTGAAGACATAATATATTGGTTTATTGTAGGGGGATTGGGGGAGAGGGGGGGGGAACAGGGGTGAAAAAGTGATAGTGGAGAACAGCACTGACGGAGAATCTGCCTACATGATACGGGATACGGCTCCACTTTAAAGTGAACCCGAGGTAAGAGTGATCTGGAGGCTGCCATATTTGCTTCCTTTTAAACCATACTAATTGCCAGGTAGTTCTGTTGATCTACTGGCATCACTACCCTGAAACAAGCATGTGGCGAATCTGGTCAGACTGGAGTCTGAGCACCTGATCTGCATGCTTGTTCAAGGTTTATGGCTACAATCATTAGAGGCAGAGGATCAGCAGGACAGCCAGGCAACTTGCATTGTTTAAAAGGAAATAAATAAGGCAGCCTCCGTGTCCCTCTCACATCGGGTTCCCTTTACTCCAGTCTCCTTTGCACCCATCTTGATAAATCAGCTGTAGAGAGAGGCAATGCAATGTATTATTCTGCATATACGGCAGCTGAGTGACCACTCCGGGCAACAGTGAGTCTCTCCATTAGTGATATTCCATCATTAGAGACACTTGCTTCTGCTTATTATAACCCATCACGATGCTCCTCTGTTGCCAGTGATGATCAGATTTGTCCCACAGCCACTGAAAACTGATTTGTATACAGCTAGCCTTACTTCTGGCTGTATTCTTCTCACATTGACAGCCCAGGCACACAAATGCGCAATAGCACTGGAAAGTGGGCCAGAGGAAAACAGAAACGATGCCATATGGAAGAGGTGTGACAACCCACTCCTGTTTACATGCTTTCTGCTGCTTCAAAACATAACATGGCTGGGGAACGTGCATAGCAGTGACACAGCGTAAGGCTGTCACATGTCACCAACACAAGCTGGACAAATGCATCACCTTCTCTTACTTAATGAGAGATTGTTTTTAAAGAGAACCCCAGATGTAAAAAAAAAGTAAATGAAGAGACTGCAACTTGGGCCTGAACTCAGAACTTCCTCTCTGCTCTAAAAGATAGGCAACAGCATAATAACATTTAAAGAAAAACATTTCTTTGTTACAGCTGTTACAAAACCTGCAAGAAATCTGCAGCGTGTCCACTTCCTGCTTCTATGGAAGCAGACATAGGGTTAACATCCTGTGTTTATAAATTAGCTGTTCTCCCAAGGCAGCCAGCTGACAGCTCAAATTACACTGGTGATTAGTCACAGGTGAGGGGAAAGTAGACAGGCTAAACCTGTTTACAAAGGCGCCCGCGCCCCACAGCTCATAGATAAGGTTATCGGTTTGTGTTGACCCGAAGAAGCAGGCTGAGACCTATGAAATGCGTTGTCTACAGCATAACCGTTTTTTGTACAATAAAGACTCTTTTCCCTTCTATGTGAGTCTTCATTAGAGGTAAGATACCCCCTTATATATATTTGTAAAGATATATGTCCTACCCACCCTACCACAAACATTGGGCGCCTCCCCAACATTCTTATTCCCGTATGTACTGACAGAAGCATGCTCACTAATCTCTGGAGAACTAAAATATCCCAGCATGCGCTTAAACACCTCCAGGAAACCCACTGAAGCTAGAGGAGAAGTCAATACATTTCATATAAGTCAGGCTTTGTGAGTTTGCATTACAGACACAAACCCATTTGATTTTAAAAGCATTTATTTAAATCAAAATGTTAGATTGCTACTGATCTTGAGAACCAGCTTTACCTCAATTTCCAGGTCCTGCCTTTTAGGATTGTGGACAAAGAATGTGAAGTTTTGTTCCCAGACTGGCTCCACAGTCTTGTGTTTAACCTGTTCAGCAAATGAGACAAGACACATGAATGTTTTTCCTGGTACAGCTTCTTAACGGAAACAAATATCAATTTCCTCATAATCTGCTCTGCTATCTATTATTGCTGATCAGATTTTCTTGGTAACAATGCCCTGTGAGCTTGTAATCCCCTCTGTAAAAAACACACTATAAAATCATGCATATCAAAAATAAAATCTACTGACACACCTTACGTAGGTGAATCGGAAAAAATTACTGAGGACATCTTGTGGCCAAATAGTAAATTACACCAAAATCCACTTTTTTTTTTGTATAGGAATAGAATAGACAAACAGCACAGAAATGTACATGTTATATTATGTAAACAAGGAAGGTAAAGAGGCGCCCAATGGATATAAAACACTTTAAAAACACAAAAATTGAAATAGATGAGGTGGCTTACCTCACAGACGACAACTCACTTACGATAGAAACATTTTATTAGAGATAAGCACAGGCAACGCGTTTTGTGGGATCTAGCCCACTTCCTCAGGCCAAATAAAATGCTGCTGTATGTAACAAGCCGCATATGGGGCGCCTCCTCCTCGTAAGTGGCTTGTCGTCTATGAGGTAAGCCACCTCATCTTTTTCAATTTTTGTGTTTTTAAAGTGTTTTATATCCATTGGGCGCCTTCTTTACCTTCCTTGTTTGCCTATACTCCCCCCGCTTTTCAGTGAGGGGAGTCTCAAAAACCAAACCTGAGGTGGATTTCTACCACCTCACATAGGTTAGAGTGCTTGAGATTTTTCTAGAGAGCGACCGCCTCCAGGACTGCTGGTATATCTGAGTGGAGTCAGGTTTAAGACACTCCACCTGCCTGAAGTGGTCGGTTGCCCCTTTGTGCAACCCACCTTTGTGAGTATTCATTTGTAAAACACCTTTTCACATTTCTTTGTACCTGTGACGTACTGCATCATTTGGACTCCCGTTGTCTTTGTGTTTTCCCCCCCCCCAGTATCTTATATGTTATATTATGTGTACACATGTATTTAAAATTTTACAGTTTTTATCATAGTCCCCATGAAAGGAAACCGGAGATGACAAATACTTACCGTTTTATACATACCTGGGGCTTCCTCCAGCCCCATGTGTACTGATCACTCCCATGCCGCCGTCCTCTGCTGCCTGCAGCTCTGGTATCTGGTCTCGTTATTTCGGCCAGTCGCGGCCAGTCTGCGCAAGAGGAAGTGCGCTCTCCAAGTATCTCTCCAGCGGCCGTAGAGAGAGTACTTCACTTGTGCAGACTGGCTGAAGTAACAGGACTCGATACCAGAGAGGCAGGCAGCAGAGGATGGTGTCATGGGAGTGATCTGTACACATAGGGCTGGAGGAAGCCCCAGGTATGTATAAAACGGTAAGTATGTGTCATTTCTGGTACACTTTAAAGGATACACGAGGTGACATGATGAGATGGACATGTGTATGTACAGTGGAAAGCACACAAATAACTAGGCTGTGTTCCCTTTTTACTTTTTCTGCCAAAAATAGTTAAAAGGTACGTATTCCCTACCAGGAAAAGGCCCCTAAATGCATTTAAAATATAGCTTTTCAGTCAATTAAAATAAACGAGCAGCAAAATATCTATACAGATTAGGACAGTGCTGTACAAAAAGTGGCGTTATAACGACACTTGAACAAATGTGAGTGTTGTATCGCCAATAGAGTGCTAAGGTAAGACTCAATACTCAAATAAAGAGGTATCGATTCCCAGGCTTCACCAAATCAGTAGGCCAGACCTACCTAGATGGTGTGAAATAACCCTGACACTATGCTCACTAGTTACAGTGAGGTGGTGAACACTCCTTCATACACACATTTCTCAACATGTTTCACCCACTGTCACGGAACAGCCGTGAGAAACGAAAACGCAACCGCAATCGGTTTCCTGCCTCGATTGTCGTTACGCTGCCAAATCAGAATCTCATGTCTGTGGATGCCAGGCAGTCCAGCCTGGGGGGTCTCTGCTGTCTTCATAGGAGATAGTTAGCAGAGTCTTTTCATGGAAACTGGCCCTGTGACTTGCTAATTTAGCCAGAGGTGTAAAACTCAGTTTGACCAAGCTGATCTCACTCAGATGCTAATTAAGAACAACAAGGCCAGTGTCCTGCCTTTGGGGAAGACAGGATGAGCTAACAGCTCACACCTCAATGTGAATTGACTAGCAAATGGGGCTTCCTCCTGCTCACCAGACAAACTGTCTCCAGGAGTTAAAATGATGAAGCATGGGAATTGTGATTTCTGCTTATTAAAGGAAAACCGAGTATCACCCACAGGTGGGAGGAGTGTATTCGGATCCGTTGGAATTGGACCAACGTCTCGGTATACAAATCATAATCATACCTCCTTCAGTTAAGGAGTTATGGGCCCCTCTGTAACCATACACCCTAGCACGCGCATCCAAGGTATCATATTAATCGGTAGGTTCTGGGGATCGATAATATGTAATTATTATTTGTATGTCAGACGCGTAGGTCGGCCTACAGAAAATGTCAGGGTTATGGGGCTGGTGAAAGCCCCTGCCCAGATGTGATTACCATAATCCGGCCCAGGGGCCGATTCTGGAAGTCCGCCTCTGAACCCAGCTCAATTAAAAGAAATGAGCTGCCCGAGCAACTCAGTCCTCCACATTCCATCTATATGAGAACGGTCTGCTGCCAGCCAGAGGACACATGGTTGGCGGCCATCTTGCTGAACTCTGAACTTTGATCTGAAACAAAGGATTTTACCAAGGACTTTAGGATTCTTCCCACAAAAAGGACATCTTTCCAGAAACTAAGTATTTTTCTCCCTTGCTTTCATTTTTCATACTGGCTATTACTGTTTTAATAATTGTTGATTTTAATAATTGTCTGTATATATTAATTATTTATATTGCCCGTGAATAAAAGACTTTATCAAAGTCATTCACTGTTCCACTACCCTATTATTCAGCATACACAGGAACTGAACTCAGGTCTCTGAAGAGACGCTAGTATTGTTGTTATCTAGACATAATAGAGTGTGTTTAACCGTTTTATTCGCAGGACCAGTCAGTCAGTCGGGTCCACTGGCCCATACCAGTGGTGGTGGCAGATAACCTGAAATAGTGTGTAAAGTTGTAGTTACCGTACCTCACAGGCTCCCTTCTGGTCGGGCTGCTGCCTAACTCTCTGTCTGTTTCTGCACAAAGATCGCGACCAAAGCTTGCATGGTCTGTGTGCTGAAACCGATTGGAAGGCAATTTGCGGTCTGACCACTAGGGCTCCTGTGACACCCACAACGGGCTTCATCAGGAGTAATACATATACAGTGATAATTAGTGAAAAAATAAACAACACCCCCCCCCCCCCAAAACAAATCAAGCAACCACCAGCATGTCAGCCCCTGTCAGGGGCTGACATGCTGGTGGTTGCTTGATTTGTTTGGTTGTTTGAGTGTTTTTACTCAAAAACTGTCCACTCATAAACAGTATACAGCCATACATCGCTCACTTACCTTACTCTCCTGTACAGTATGGCCCAGAGAAAACAGCACAAAGGGATTAGGTGTGCTGCCAATCTTCTTCCCTGACTGGTGAAGCAAGCAAGAGACACATAGTAAATGACATATAGCGCACACAAAGTAACCGCACTTTACTGCAATAACAACACAAATATAAATCCAGGACAGACTTTTTTTACATAAATGTATGTGAGGTACACCACAAGGCAGTATACTGCTTCACATAGATAGAATCAAATAAAATGCATCATTTTCTTTCAAATGAACTTAGCTACGGAAACACAGAGGAAGAGCAAAAAATGAATATTAGCAAGCTCATGCGGTTAACATTAGGAAAGACCCTTGTCTGATGCAGAACTGAAAATGTACAAAGCATAAAATGAACGTAATTGTACATTTCAAAGAAAGCATTAAATGGCAGCAAATGGGGAAGAAAAATAAAAGGGGAGTGGCAGGAAGTTCCTCCTTAAACTTACACTGTTCCGTTATGAAGGGATTTAGGCCGTCATCTTCTATGTGAAAGATATTGGATTTGAATGTGTTCATCTACAATAACCATAATGAGGTGCTATACCAGCATTCATTCACATATACCCAATAAATCCACTAGAATCTGACTTCTTTGAGGCATGAGGCACTATGCTCCTAATTGCATCCAGTGCCGGATACAATATGGATACATTTAATCAGCACAAATACAGACTTATTCAATTCAGACTAGGTAATCCTACAAAATTCAATGGGGCTGATTTATTTGGACAGATGCAAACTACAGCGGTTACAAAAAAACAACCAATCAAACTTCAGATGTTAGATGCAACAAGGGATTGGATGGTTTGGGCAACTGGTCTAGTATTGTTCCATATCTCTATGCAACTTTTCTTGAAAAACTAGCCATAGCTTTTATCCAGTAATGGGTTAAAGGACTACGATCGCGAAATTTCTACACAATAAAACAAAAAAAGCTTTATACTGGAAAGAATGCTAGAGGAAGGGATTGTAAAGGGTTAAGAATTACAGTATATACTCGCAAGCAAGCCGAATTTTTGACCCCCCAAAAGTGGGCCAAAAGTTGGGGGGTCGGCTTGCTTGCGAGTGACGTGGTTCCCCCCCCCCCGCGGCTGCCGCTGCTATTAGCTTACCCGGCGGCTTCCTCCTCTATTCCGCTCTCCGTCTCCTGCTCCCAGTGTGAATAATTCACAGCGGCTCGCCCCACGACGGCTGCTGTGTGATGAGGGAGGAAGCTGTAGGGAGAGCGGTTCCCATAGTAACGGCGATACACATCGCCGCTACAGGAAGCCGCTCTCCTGCTTCCTCCCTCATCACACAGCAGCCGCCGTGGGGCGAGCTGCTGTGAATTATTTACATGCCTGCACGGAGACGGGAATAGAGGAAGCCGCCGGGTAAGCTAATTGCAGCGGCGGCCGCGGCGGGGGGGTCCACCTACACATACTGGGCACTATCTATACTGAGCACTATACTAGCTATACGGGGCACTATACTAGCTATAATGGGGCACTATACTAGCTATAATGGGGCACTATACTAGCTCTAATGGCTCTAATGGGGCACTATACTAGCTCTAATGGGGCACTATACTAGCTCTAATGGCTCTAATGGGGCACTATACTAGCTCTAGTGGGGCACTATACTAGCTCTAATGGCTATAATGGGGCACTATACTAGCTCTAATGGGGCACTATACTAGCATACTGGGCACGATACTAGCTATGCTGGGCACTATACTACTAGCTATACTGGGGCACTTTACTAGCTATACTGGGGCACTTTACTAGCTATACTGGGGCACTTTACTAGCTATACTGGGGCACTTTACTAGCTATACTGGGGCACTTTACTAGCTATACTGGGGCACTTTACTAGCTATACTGGGGCACTACCTATCTATACTGGGGCATTATACTAGCTATACTGGGGCACTATACTAGCTATACTGGGGCACTATACTAGCAATACTGGGGCACTATACTAGCAATACTGGGGCACTATACTAGCTATACTGGGCACTTTAATAGCTGTACATGGCACTATACTAGCTATACTGGGCACTTTACTAGCTATAATGGGCACTATACTAGCTATACTGGGCACTATACTAGCTATACTGGGCACTTTACTAGCTATACTGGGCACTTTACTAGCTATACTGGGCACTTTACTAGCTATACTGGGCACTTTACTAGCTATACTGGGCACTTTACTAGCTATACTGGGCACTTTACTAGCTATACTGGGCACTTTACTAGCTATACTGAGGCACTACCTACCTATACTGGGCACTATGCTAGCTATACCAGGACACACTGGGGGGATCACGCAGCCAGCATTTCCTACCCCCGGCTTATATGAGGGGTCAATCATTTTTCCCTGTTTTTTGGGGGGTAAAAGTTGGGGGGTCGGCTTATATGCGGGTCAGCTTGCTTGCGAGTATATACGGTAGTTAAAAAATAAATAACCTTGCTGTTTACACATTCACAGCAGCGTGAATTCGACAGCTTTTCTGACAGAGGACAGCTCCTATCTGCCTGGCTAACATCACAGGAGGAGACAGTTTTACTGCTTGAATAACTGTTAGCAGCCCACAGTACAGTCTAATAATCTTAGCCAGCAGATAGGAGCTGTCCGTCAGAAGAGTTGTCACATTCACGCTGTCCTGAATGTGTTAACAGTAGGGTGATTTTTTTTTTTTTTAACTAATTCTTAACCCTTCACCATCCCTTCTACTAGCACTCTTTCCGCAATAAATCTTTTTTATGGTGCCCATACACGATACAAGAAAAACGCTCAATCTTCCCATTTATTCGATCTAAATGATCGAATGAAAGTTGAAAATTGTTGTTTTTTTTCGATCAAGAAATTCAAACGATTATCCCGTTTTTATCAAGAAAAATCTGATCGGACATGCTGGAAAAATCTTTTTATGCGATCTAACGAAATAATCAAACTAAATTATCTAATCGAAATAAAAAAAGAAAGATTGTACCATGTATGGCCACCTTTAGTTTTATTTTGTAGAAATTTCACGATAGTGGTCCTTTAATTGATTTGATCACCATATTCAGGATATCCACACACAGGCCCATATCCAATTTCCTTTTTCTCATAAGTTTTCTTCTAGGTGATATTTTCACATCTTTTCAATGAAATGCCTGTTAAGCCACCAGCAAGCAAGAAGTAAGAATAGTTTTGGCAGTACTTCTTCGCCTACTTTGTGGTACTTTTTGTATTGCAGAGAGCTGAAAAGTTATTTAAAACTGAAGATGAAAAATTATCTCCTAGGAGAAAAAACGGAGAAAAAGTGAATTGAATAAGGGCCAAAAAAAGGTGGTCAGCACCTCCAATAACAATGCTCTTTTACATTAAAATGTAGCTCTTTATTCAAAAATTATTAAAAATCCATAAAAATAGATGGACCAAGCATGGGGCTGCTAACCAGCGACAGCCCGCTGTTTCAGACTTTGCAGCCTTTCTTCAGAGTCAGTCCAGCCTGAAGAGAGGCTGGACAGTCTGAAACAGCGGGCTGTCGCTGGATTTTTAATAATTTTTGAATAGAGCTAAATTTTAATGTAAAAGAGCATTGTAATTGGAGGTGCTGCCCACCTTTTTTTGGCATGTTGACTACCGTCTAAGAGGTACTGAGGGACGGATAGTCCTAGCACTCCATTCTTTCATTTTTGTCACCGTGGGTGCTGATCCTATCCGAATTCTTTAATAAGGGCATTGGGCCCGAACCAATTCACTTTAAATCTTTTTTTTCCTTAAGGGATAATTTTGTGAAAATATCATCTAGGTCTAGGAGAAAACATGGAGAAAAAGTGAATTGGATCGGGCCCATAGTCTGATACGAACTTGAACTGAGTATGATCAAAATCAGCCAGGGCGTAGGGGTCGATGCACTGTGCATTAGCTTACTACAGCATAAATCTGATCAAATATTATGAACCAATGATTCAATCAACCTACTACTGGTTAATGCATGCTTACCAGTGCTTGCAGTCATGCTATCAACTGATAAATTTCCCAAAATCAATCAGCACATTTTAATCAAGAGCCAGCTGCTCCTTGAATCCCTTTGAAGAGCAGTCTTAAAAAGCAAAACATCTTGACTGAATGTTAATGTAAATTATAAATATAGCACTATCTGGCGCTGGATTTCAGCTCCTAAGTGTTAAGCTGCGTAACCCGTGGAGGGAATCCCTAAACCCTCAGTTTATAGAACTCAAAATATGTATCACACTGGCACGCGCTGAAAATTCAAATAGCAGTTTAATTGTAAAAAATTCAAATTGTGTCACTGTCCATACACCATCAACATTCACACATACTTCAGAGAGGCCTCTCTGTCCCACCTACCTGACTACTAACACTAGTAATATAAAGGCATTAAACTGACACTAGCAATCTAAAAGATCTAAAAATCTATTCAGGGGATTTGTATTTAGTCTCTTATCATACTAATCATTTCTTTTTGGGTAAATATGTTTCTCTTCAAGTGTTGAGAGTCTCTCCAGTTCAAGATACAGTTTCCTGAGTATATATCTTTCTTTCAGACAGGCAGTGTTTATTACACTCACGTGTTCCCTGATATTGGTATGGCACTCTCTTTGGATTTTCTTGGGATCCTTGCTGGTTACCGTTCCTATGTAGGTCTCACCTGGCTCAGCGTCCCCGGATAATGCTCCTATGCCCGCCGCTCGCCGGACTGATACCTTTGTGCTGCATACGTCACTTCCGTGTCCACTTCGGAAGTGCGCCCGCTGTGCTTTCAGTCTGTTGGCTCTTCGCGTGCACTGCTTCTCGGTGACGTCACCTCTTTAGGTTAGTGGAACTTCGCTGGCGGCTGATGCGCGCTAACAGTCCGCTTCTTCCAAAAACCTATGCAGATTTTCTGTGGGCAGTTTATATGCGTTTTTTGCAGCACAAAGGTATCAGTCCGGCGAGCGGCGGGCATAGGAGCATTATCCGGGGACGCTGAGCCAGGTGAGACCTACATAGGAACGGTAACCAGCAAGGATCCCAAGAAAATCCAAAGAGTGCCATACCAATATCAGGGAACACGTGAGTGTAATAAACACTGCCTGTCTGAAAGAAAGATATATACTCAGGAAACTGTATCTTGAACTGGAGAGACTCTCAACACTTGAAGAGAAACATATTTACCCAAAAAGAAATGAGTAGTATGATAAGAGACTAAATACAAATCCCCTGAATAGATTTTTAGATCTTTTAGATTGCTAGTGTCAGTTTAATGCCTTTATATTACTAGTGTTAGTAGTCAGGTAGGTGGGACAGAGAGGCCTCTCTGAAGTATGTGTGAATGTTGATGGTGTATGGACAGTGACACAATTTGAATTTTTTACAATTAAACTGCTATTTGAATTTTCAGCGCGTGCCAGTGTGATACATATTTTGAATGTTAATGTACATTGAAGAGGAAACCACCATAGCTAATATTGGGGCCAGTGTGGAGATAACATCAGTGGCGTAGCTGAAATTTTACCCTGGAGCCTTCAGAGCTCCTCCAATGAAAATCACAGCCTTGATAGCTCTCTGGTCATCCGAGTACACTTCTGAGACTAAGGCCTCAATTCACTAAGCTTATCTCCTGTCTTTAATAACTCTTCTAGAGTTGTTACCATGGTGATAAGGCATGTAGTATTCAGGAAACATTTTACCTCAGGCAAACCTAAAGTTAACTCTTCTGTCTTTAAGTTAACTCTTTAATCCTTAAAATAACTCCAGAGTTAAAGACAGGCTGCATGTTATTGTTATATGTTATTAACTGCATGTGAAAATAACTACAGAGGAGGTAAATTAACTACAGAGGAGGTAAAATAACTACAGAGGAGGTAACTTAAGGAATGAAGAGATAAGATAACTCTCTCTTATGTGGAGGTAAGTTTTCTCTTGCTTTATTATCTCCAGCATGATCTTAGTGAATTGAGGCCAAAGACTATTACGTTGCTGCCTGCCTCAGCCTCAATAGAAATCTATAAGGATTTCAATGACAACCAGCCTGAAAGTGTCTTGTGGGCGATACAGAGTTGGCAAAACAGGATACTGAACTGATCTTTTTGGAGGTGGCCATGTAGCTCCTGCAATACCATTACCCCCACTCCAACCACCATATTATCTATGGTACATTCTTCTTTTAGTGTGCACCTGTCATTCTGCAGTTTGTAGCATTCATTCACTTTTATTCCAGTACTGAAACTTTTATTGTACATAGAAGTGTGATGTCAGGCTGGGCCTCAGTCGTTAATAATTTTAGGTTCAATCGATACTAAAATGCTCCACCTCTTAGTATGAGCTCCACCCACTCACATGCATGTTAGCATAGTAGTGCTAGGTAAGGTGGTTGCAATGTTCAGGGACAGTAACATTGATGCTTTGGTGTAAAGAGGTGTAATGAGGGCATATGAACAGGCACAGTGGAGAAAAATGTACTTCAAAATGCCCATGAGTGCATGGAGACAACATTTAGCTCTGAATTTTATACTACAGAATGTTTCTTAACTTAGGCTTCTTGTACCCCCAACAGTGCATGTTTTGTGGTAATCCACTGAGGTAGATAATCAACGCGTCGAAAAACTCTGCGTATAGAATGCAAACACAAAGGCAGAACACATTGCGTGTGTGTGTGTGCGCATTGTTGTACATTTCTTGGTACCGTGTGCTATTTGGCAAATCCAATAATCAGACCAATCGACGCTATAAATGGGCTCTTGATTCTACAGAAATAATTGCACTTTTTTCAGACCGCCGGATTTATAAACGCGCCAGTTGGCTTAAATCATCATAACTTTTAAGCTCAACACACACCATACAATCTTAGTTGTACAGATTTAACAAATCTATGTAGTATAAGGGCCAACAGATTGAAAATACCTTGTATAATTGATTGGATAAGCTCTTATACTACATGAAAGTGGTAAGATTGAACAACCAAGATTGTATGGTGTGTGTTGAGCCTTACACAGATCCCCAATTTTATGAGAAGGCCTCTAGTTTAATTTTAAGTGTCAAATTATCAAAATTAAATTAAAACGACTGCAAACTGTCTAAAATGGAGTGTAGTCTGACATTTTCCTTTGATAAACAGCCAGTAAGGAATTATGTGAAAGCCACAGAAAGGAAATTCTGCCACAACATAAACTCCTAGTGCTACCATGGTAACATGTAGACATGATGGAGGTGGAGCTCAAACAAGACTGAAACAGGCCTCGAAACTCACAAAATGTTCACAAATAAATGAAACAAGGACAGAGCAAACCCCCCCCCCCCCCACACACACACACACACTTTTCTCCTGTATATCTACTGCTCAATGACAGAATATATATATATATATATATATATATATATATATATATATATATATATATATATATATACACACATATATATATATATATATATATATATATATATATATACATACACACACACGTCTCCATTATAAATACACACTGTTCAGCCAAAACATTGATGCCACTTATTTTATATTCTGTAGGTACCTCTGGTCGAAACAACTCTGGCCGATCAAGGTATGGACCTTACAAGCCCTCAGAAAGTGTCCTGTGGTATCTGGCTCCAACTTAAGCATTATATGACTTGGAGGTAACTAAGCACCCATATATGAAAATATATAAAAAAAAATAAGTTTCACTTACCTGGGGCTTCCACCAGCCCCATGCAGCCATTCTGTGCCCTCGTAGTCACTCACTGCTGCTCCAGTCTCCCGCCGCCAGCTAGTTTCGTTTTTGCCGACCTCGGGGTCGGCGGGCCGCAATGCGTACATTTTTACGCATTGAACCACCAACGCGTAAAAATGTATGTGTTGCTGTTCCTGCATCAGTGGGAATGCGTAAAAATGTACGCAATGCGGCCCGCCGACCCCGAGGTCAGCAAAAACGAAACTAGCTGGCGGCGGGGGACTGGAGCAGCAGTGAGTAACTACGAGGGCACAGAATGGCTGCATGGGGCTGGTGGAAGCCCCAGGTAAGTGAAACACTTTTTTGCCTGATAACTCCTTTAAGAGGAACTTTAATGTAAACTAGCCTTTGCTTCTCACACACACACACTTAGGTCTATTTCAGATGGGAGGCTGAACTACTCACTTGTCTGGCAGCTCAGTGTCCCATCTGCCACCCACGAGCGCCCCTCTGGTGCAATTGAATTGTAGCCGAATGGTGTTGAAACACCACATGTATCAGCGCCTGACACACAGTGGTGATACTTTGCATCAGAGAACCCTGATATGTTGCATCTGACCATGGCTGTGGCCACACTTAGATATGACTCCATGGTGGGGCCACCTGTCCAGTGCCATTATCGAGCACTAACAAGCACCCAGCCAGTGCAGGAGAGCAGCTGACAGGTGGTGAATTCACTGCCTTCAGCTGCTCATATGAAAGAGGCCTGATGATCCCTAGGCGCTAATGACACTGTCCTCAGTCTATTCTTCGTTCTTCTTCCCATCGTTTTTGGTAGATGCCAACAACTGCACACCAACAATAGCTACAAGATTTGCTGTTTTGGAGATGTTCTGGCCTAGCCATCTAAATGTGACCCTCACCAATTCACTCACATCCATGCTTGCCCCTTTTTCTGGTGTCCAAGACATCACTTTCAAGTACTAACAGTTCAGTTGGTGCTTTTATACCACCACTTAAGAGGCACAGCAAGATAATCGGCGTTATATACCCATTAGTGGTACCAACGTTGTGGCTGATCAGTGGAGTAGAGATGACTATTTTGTAGAACTGACATGCTGTCCCACATTTACTGAGACTGGAGAACAGTGGAGTGTATAGGTGATCCAGCAAATGGTACTCTAATAGGTGGCAACCTTCAACTGCGTCATATCAGAACATAGTAGGGTTGCTAAGAAGTTAGTAAACTGGCATTTGTGTAGCTGCGTTCATGTGAACACAATCACAGCGAGAACTTTTTTTCCCCTAATATATCCAAACTGTTCCAGTTCCATTGAAATAGGTTCTTGCCGTGGGTATCTACTTGTGACTGCAACAGTACAAATTCTAATTCACCAACCTTCCTGCAACTCCTCTATTTCCTGATATCATGCAGGCCAGGAATACACACTTTTACACTTAATATCAGACACTTCAGAGTCCAAGTTTGCCAATTCACTTATGTTCTGAAACACAGGTCAATTAATTTGGGCACCAGTGCCTGGCTAATAGATGAACAATAGCCGAAACCCCTGGCCCACTTTTCGGTTTTGGGTGCTTCATTTTGGCGTCAGACATTTGGCTAATCCAGAGCCAAACACCTGAGTCGGAGGATGTCGGAAGCTGAATCTTTGTTAGGATTGTAGATTAAGGTTATATATAGATCAGGATCAGTTGGGTGAGGCAACAGGGTAAAGAGAGGTTAGCTTTAGTTGTGAGAGTGAGGGGGTTAGGGTTAGACATGACAGAGGGGTTAACATTAAAGGGGATGTTAAGGTAGGGTGTTAGGAAGGGGGTAACAGTCAGGGGGTGATGTTTGGTTAGGTGTTAGTAAGGGGATAATGTTAAGGGGGAAATAGGGTCATCAGGGAAGATGTTAGGGTTAGGCGTCAGGAAGGTGTTAAAAGGGGGAGATTAGGGGTGGCATGGTGACTGTCAAGTGGAATAGGTGATCGATGAGGGAGATTTGTCATAATCACTGGTAGAATCAGTGTCACCTTGCTTTAACAGCAGAGTATTAGTGAGCGTATTTTTTTCAAAATCGGATTCTCGAGCAAAAACTCATGGCAACAAAATTTTGCCAAACTTCTCACTCCAACGTTCTCAGACCTTAGTAAATAAACCCATCAATGCAGTCTAACGCATGTATGAAGTGTATGACAGACAAACATCTCTACAACTCCCCACCATGCAACTAATAGACGTCCACCTAACATATCGTAACTTGCCTTAGTACCAGGAAAGAGACATGCTGATTAGTTACTACGGCAGAACTAATGTTTCACAGTCACATCCTTCATACATGAGGCCTCATATGGCCAAACTGCACCACATGACATCTATTATATCAAATTATCCACAAACTGATGGTAGCTGCTGATGGTAGCCAATCAGATAATCCCTGTCATCATCCCACAATAAAAAATTGAGTATTTCCTCTTGCAAACGTATTGGTGTAAATAAGACTCACAATGTAAAAGTACTTATTATTAAGTGTGCTTGAAGTGTCTTAAAATGAAACCCTGGTCTATAATTATTTTACCTCCTTTTTAAGATATTAGCCCTTCAAAACAGCACCTATAGTAAAAGCTGCTATTCTTTGCCTGTAGTGTTAGTATCAGTTTGTTTACAATCGCTGTTGCTTGTTTACTATCACTATAGGTGGAGAATAGTGATCGGGTATGTGTTGAAGTTGTATTTTGTCTTTGTAAACTCCTTATCGTCCCTTCGCAGCTGTTAGCAGCACTCCTGCACATGCCGAGTATAAAAGAGGTTTAATTTCTAATAGCTAAGGATGGCCCTGATTAGGAGAAGTCATGGAGAAGCATGTGATCATTTTTATCAGCTGATAGATTTGTAAGGTTCTGATTTGCTATGATGACTTCCTGGTTTAACACATGATCAGGACCAGCAAATCAGAACCTTACAAATTTTTCAGCTGATCAAACTGATCACATGCTTTTCCATGAGTCCTCCTAAGCACTGCCATCCCTACTAATGGCTCAGTTTATGCAATGCAAACTATGGAAGGAATAAGATTTTTTTTTTAATAGATCTAAAACCACTAATGCAACTAAACTGCATAATTGATCAGAGTTTCATTTTAAATTATTTTAAGTACACTTAAGCAAAAATACAATTAAATGTTCATTAAAGTGTATTAGGTATGAGGATGCCCTTGATCTCACATGCCCAGATAAGCAGAATGTAGCCCATCCCCCCGTCATAATGTGGTTGACCACACATCACAAAGTACATGGCTACGTTAGGTCAGTCTATCCAGCATGGCCTATCTCTATCAGGACAGAAATAGGACTTCCTTACATTTCCTCACACATCCTGCTATTGCTTATCATACATGAGCTGGTTTGATTCCATTGTTATGCTCGGAAAGGTTAGAACGGTGATGGTTACCTTTTTAGCTTTGTCAACGGCAGACTTCTTCATGCCATCCTGGTTAATTTCTAATGGATTATTCTTATAATGGGGAAAAATGAACACACGTAGGGTTAATAAACCATGCTATGAGGGTGCTGTTGCAGGTTAACCACAGGAGGACACGATAAGGACAGACACAACTACATGAGACACAAAGACAACAGGAGAGATGGTTTCCTGAGAAATGCAACCGCAAAACAAAATCACAACAGGACACATGTGCAGGTCACCGGAAGGTGGGACAAAGAGAGAATTCATTCCTACAACGACTGTAATCATTGGATAGAAAGTGGAGCCACATCCGCATTCTGCAACGCTATATACGTCTTAGGCTGCATATGTGTACAGCCTGTCATTTATTTGCTCATAGTGAATGCAAGTGTTTAAAACTGCTACCCCATTTATACTGTAGCAGCATCCTCTACATTGGCCTCAATTCACTAAGCAGTTTAGACTAGTCTACTGATGGTTTGTAGTCTACTGATGGTTTGGTCAGTTGCATCAAAGGGGAATTCACTGTTACCAAATGTTTTAGACCTGTTTTTAGACCTTGTCTAAACCATTTGGTAATTAGGTAAAGCAGGGGAAATGATCAAAAGATGCAATTCCCAAACGAGTAGCTATGACTGACATCCTTCTCCTATGATGATCTCTCCTCTGCATACAATTAAACACCTGCATAATTAATTCAAAAGGTTCCATCCTCACATCGAAAATACCTCACAGAATTACTTTACCGACAGAAATCAGCTGGTTTAATCTGTCAGAAAAAGTGGGCGTGGTTACTCCTTGCTTGCCTTTGTGAACTGTGTAATTACTGAATTTAGACCAGGTCTAAAAACAGATCTAAAACATTACACCAAACAATCAGTAGACTAAAAACCATCTGTAGACCTGTCTAAACTGCTTAGGGCTCTTTCACACTAAAGGCTGCGGTAGAAAAGGCTGAAAGTCAGCCTTTTTCTTAACGCCAATACATAGCGTTTTCAAAGCGTTTGAAAGAGTTTTACAGCTCATATGAAAACGTCCTTTTTTCTTCTATAAAAATAAGTGAACAAGTCAGCTGTAAAACGCTTTGAAAACGCTGAAGTTGGCGTTTTCCATTGACTATCATTGAAACGCCAACAGCCAAGCTCCTGGGAGCGTTGAAACGCAATGCTCCAAAACGCCGAGTTAGATGTGAAAGATAAAATGAAAGTCTATGGACTTTCTTTTACCTAGCAAAACGCCAACTTCGGCCGTGGCGTTAAAACGCCGAAAAATCCAACTGGTGTGAAGGGGCCCTTAGTGAATTGAGGCCATTAAGTAAAAAAAAAAGTTTAGAAATGTATCAATATCTGACAGTTCTTTAAAAGGAACACAGATTCCCCTCTTTACTTTGCCTCATCCACCTGCTCCGATTTCTTAACCCATTAGCAGCGTCAAAGGAACGATCTTGCTTGAGATAAGTGCACTGCTTTTGACCTCAGTACTCGTGCTGTAAATTCTTGGAATGCTTTGATGTCTATATGCTAGCAGAGGATATAGAAACTTAAATCAGAAGTCCTGTGTTATTTTCTCACACTGCCCCCTAGTGACAAGTGCCTATAAATACACATTACCGCAATAATAATTATTAGCAAATAAATGTAACAAGAAATAAAAATGTGCTAAAATAAATGGGCCTGGAGCACTTGCAAGCCTTTAAATAAATTGGCTGTTAAAGGGTTAAATATCAATCATGAGATTACCAGTCATGTTTTAATTGTGGAGATACTTTTAGCTGTGGAAATATTATTCATTTTCCCACCTTGCACTACTTGATATCAATCACAATTTTGTTAGAAATCTGACAGACTATCGATCACAGCAGCTCCCTTCGCTACTTTTGTGCTCAGTGCAAAACTCTCCGAATCTCAAAAAAATATGTGACTCCGCCCCTGCACTCCTCCTTTGCATGGCGAGGTATAAAAAGGAGATGTCCGATCAATAAAATAGCTGAACAATCAACGTCTCATTTTTTTTACCCGCTTTCGGGTGGCAGTGATTGAAATCTATGCCCTGCTTGGATGCTGTTATTTCTGCCAGGGCGTAGATTTCACAAGTGCCATGGCATTCTCTATATTAGAGGCAGAGCGCCACGAAAAGGTCACAGCAATCGTCTGCTAGGGGGAGGGGCTATACGCCAGAAGCCGGCGCAGCAAACACAGTGGTAAAGTCATTATATGCTTTAATGAGATCACCACACATTGAATTAAGACTTTATAGTCTCTTTAACAGTCAATGGTGGTAGCATACGTCTGACCTTTGAGTTAATAAAGTGAGGGGAGGGTAACCTCCTTAGCGGTTACCCAGAGTCAGGCTCGGGTCGGAAATCCGCAGCTCAGAGTGGTAATCCCGAGCTGGATCCATGGAAGGTGTGTAATGTACAGGGCTGCTGCAGATCTATCTAGTGGTATGATTTTTAGGGTCTTAACCACTTAAGTACCAGCGGTCTCTGCCACCTTAAGGACCAGAGACCGCTGGTACAGAAACGGTGGAATCCAGACAGATAACGACGAATCACCGCACATAACCGCCACAATCGCCGTCAACACTGCACATCAGGAACCTGAGCCACCCACTCTGCCGTCTCTATGGTGGCAGAGTTCCTGTGAGACGTTCAGGAGCCGCTTTCGATGGCTCCTGACCCTGTCTTTCAATGTAAGCCAATGGGAGCTGCTTACATTGACAGACACGGCCAGGAGCCAATGAAATCGGCTTCTGACTCGCTCACAGGGCTCTGCCGTTATAGAGACAGGCAGAGCAAGTGAGCTGCTACAGGACACGGCAGGGATTCAGCGGCGAGATCAGCAAGTGCGACGAAAACGGCAGATGCGCGCAGCGGCGGCTGATTGAAATCTACGCCCTGCCAGCCAGGTAACCACCAAAACATGCTACAGATTTCAATCACTGTGGTCCTAAATTAGTTAAAGCTTGTGAAAAATGTGCATTGCTTTCACACCCTAAAATACTACCGCCAGGGAGGTTAATAGCCTTGCCAGTTGGAAGAGACCCAGCGAAGGGGGGAGGACTTCCCATTCGTAGTCCTGCCAACAGGTAAAGAACTGTCAGATACCAACAGTATGTAGCCACACCTCTTGATGAAAGACTTAACAGCCATTGGGTAACGGTAAACAGGGAGCCGTAACTTTAGCTGACAGAGCAATCACTTTGACCATGTAGGGAGTGTTTCAGACTGACCGGAGGATGCGGGGACAGCCGTAGGTCGTTGAGGAGGTGAGGCTTCAGCAGGTATTTTCCAAAACTTTTTGATGCATAATATAATGTAAAATAACCTATTAAATTCCTATAAAAATTGTGTGTACTGAGGCTTTAAAAGAGAAAAATATCAGCATTGTGAATGTGACGACTTGTTCCATGTTTTCTTGGACTGCCCTCTCCAGGGTAAAGTAGTACCAGGGCATAGTATGATGCTGATTAGGATTATTAGTTCATCTGGGTCACACTCGTTACTGGAAACAGTGTTGTGGACATGCTGAAAAACATGCAATGTAACCACACATGCATGTCTATTGCAGCACTCAGAAGCCGCCACCTGGAGAGACTCACAAATAACGATCTATACAGGGAAGAAGTGTTTTCACAAAAGATCAGTCCAGAAGCTTTCCGCTCTTTTAAGTAGCCACAACCCAAGTTCCCCTCGTAGATACTCTTTGGAAGGTGAGAATGAAGCAAAGAAGCAAAGAATGACCAAAGCGAGGCATCAACGACATAAACAACAAAAAAGGAAAATGATAACGAGTAAAATAAGCATATCAGCAAACAAACAATACATGTAACATGGAGATTCTAAACACAGCAATGAATTTCAGCAGAGCAGGACCAGTGTATAGGATGTAAATCTCTGGGAAAATCAATTGTTTGGTGTGAGCGGTATTAAATGATTGAAAAAGAAGTAAAAAATGATGAATTAAACATGATGATGGAGAGCCTGGGATGAATAATGCAGAGGAAATGGAGGCTCCGCTGAAAATCAAACAAGAATACACAGTAATCTGTCTTCCTAGATGGTGCTCCAGACGCCACTGCAATAGCTCTAGCAGCTGTCTGCAGGCAGTCATGCAAAGCAACTAACTGAAGGCCTGGATATTTATCTCACCAAAGTTTTCCACTTACAGGAAGCAAACGACTCCCTCCAGAAAGAGGAGAGACTTCTGGTCTAATCCCATTCTTAGGTGTCAGATCGGGACATGAATATCCGACGTGCCAATGTGATCAATGTCTCAAGACTCCTCCAAGGTAAATGTTTGACACAAGTGCAAAAACGTAACTAATGTGTCATCACTACACAAAGCGTTCTGTACCTAGATGCTGTCATATACACATTCAGTAGCAAACTTACTGGAACACATAGTATACAGTTTCGTTTTAATAAACTGAATTTTCCTACTTATTGGCGTTTTTAATCATTGAGGTGAGTGGTTTCTTACCTTTTAAATAGTTCCTAATTATTTTATTACCCATAGGGGCCTCCTTCCCAGTATTTACTCTTTCAAGTCATGAGTAAGGCTGTTATTGTCATTTTTTTAAATTACCTATAAAGTCTTTTTATTGGAGAGTGACCAAAGCCATACCAGAGTGATCTCCTCACTTAAAGGACAACTGAAGTGAGAGGTATATGGAGGCTGCCATATTTATTTACTTTTAAAGAGAACCAGAGATGAAGCACACTCTTGTATTTTACCTTATAAATCAGTGGGAACATGACAGCAAACACCTAATCTGCTCTTTGTTTCATTGTTCTCTGTTTAATCTGACTTTTATCACCTCTGATAAGAATCCCCGACTGAGCACTCAGTCTAGCTTTGCTACGGAAAGATTATAGCTGTCTTCTCTGGTGTCTTTTCAAGCATAAGCCTGCCCCCTTGTGGCTCTGCTATAATGACTCAGCTATAATTATTCCCTGCAAAGCCAGACTGAATGCTCAGTCCGGGATTCTTATCACAGCTGATAACAGATACTTTTAGCAGTGAGGATGAAACAGAGAGCATGGTAAGTGTTTTCTCTAATGTTCTTACTGATATATATGGTAAAATACACAAGGGTGCTTCGTCTCTGGTTCCCTTTAAGCAATACTAGATACCTGGCATCCTGCTGATCCTCTGCCTCTAATGCTGGCCATGCACGGCTCGTTTTTGCGGCTCGATTATCCCGTTCAAACGTTTCCCAGCTTGACTCTGCCATCTATTCTCTTATCTTACTCTCGCTTTTCTTATCTTTCTCCATTCACTGCTATCACAAATCGAGCGGCGAAACGATCAAGCGGGAGATCGGACATGTCGGAAATTATCTATCGAGCCATCTAAATGGCTCAAAAACAAGCTGTGTATTCCCAGCATAATACTTTTAGCCATAAACCCTGAACAAGCATGCAGCAAATCAGGTGTTTCTGACATTATTGTCAGATCTGACAAGATTAGCTGCATGCTTGTTTCTTGTGTTATTCAGACACTACTGCAGCTAAATAGATCAGCAGGGCAGCCAGGCAACTGGTATTGTTTAAAAGGAGATAAATATAGCAGCCTCCATATTCCTCTCACTTCAGTTGTCCTTTAAATCCCTGGCTGCCATTATTGCAAGCCAGGCTTGTGAGTTCTCTTCTTTTTGTTTTATTTCCCATTACCAGACTTGCACTATACAAGGCTCTCAATTTCTCAATACTACGGTGCTTCATAAAATGGCCAGAGGGCCAGAGGCACATGCCATGTGCTGATTAGGGATGGTCAGTAAGATGCTAATAATTTTAAGCTGATGCAAATTTTATGCTGCATTTGATTGGTCCAATCCCAAATCTGCATACATTTGCATCAAATTAGTATTCAATTTGAGTTATTAGCAGCTCACTGATATTTAGTACTGCTGATGATGCCTGGCAGGCCTGAGCAGTACTGTCCACAGCTCGATAAGTTGCCTCAGTGAGGGCCCTATTAGGCTTTAAATATTAAATGAGTGAAGAATCCTGTTACAGGTTTGTCTTGTACGGAGGAGCCTCTTCTTATTCGATCAAACTTATTGCATAACTTTCTCCGGAAGGGTTACCCGGAAGTCTCTGTGTAGTAAAGCTACTTCTGCGGAGCGTCTCAAGCTGACCAGAACCATTAGCCGCCTGTTTATAAGGCTCATAAACACTGCAGTGAAGTCGCTATTGGTGCTTGCTTTCTGAAAGTGGAAACTTGTTTGAGTAATGTTCAGCACTTTTGTTATTTAATACCATGGCCTATTATTGTGCTATTTGTGTCACGGCCCTTTTATAAATATGAAATAAGTTTATAGTCTGTCTTATTTAAAGGAGCAATCTGAACTAACCATATTAACCATTTCCAGACCAAGCTGATTGAAATCTACGGCATTTCGCAGCTGTTATATCTGCCAGGGCATATGTATTTCAAACAACCCCACCACACGCTCCCACCGATCGAGCCACTCTCTAGCCATTGCAGCCCCATCATATTGGCTCACATTGATCACAGGGTAAAAAGCCAATGAAATCTGTTCCCGACCAGCTCAGGGAGCTCTGCTGTCATAGTGATGGCAGAGCGAAGGGACTAAAGCGACAGGAGAGTGGCGTGAGCGGCAGTAGCAGTGGGTGGGTGCGCCATGACATCAGTAAGTCTATTTTTTTTAAACTATGAGTCTCTGATCCTTAAGGGGCCAGAGCCTGCCGGCACGAAAGTGGTTAATGTAATGATTTCTGATGCCATAACTGTTCTGTTCTCCAAATAAAGCCTACTGATAGTTTGATAAGTCTAATCTCTTCACTCTGACACCCAGAATAGACTTTTTCTGTATCCCCATGCTGTGAGATCATCCATTGAAGGCTATTGTGCCCCTCCCACCTGCGACAAGCTGAGGGGGGTTGGCACTAGGGGCACCGGTACGTCAACTTTCATCAGTTTAAAGTACGGTGTTTAGGACATTTAAAAAGATAATTGCTGGCTGGTCGCCATGGCTTTGTGATTCATAATAGTGAAATTAAGGGAATGTATAGTGTTATTTTAGCAGATTTGTCTAAAACATAAACCAGTTAAAATATTTTTGTTGGTTGTACATGAAAAACATTTCAGGGTGGATGGAGCTCCGATTGGTAATGTTTAGTGATCAGAAAAGACTGTTCCTTATCTCTCCACTAAACATGTGTAACGCTGGAAGAGCCAAGTCCCCAGACTAGTGTTGTGCACTACAAGTAGCTATGAGTATTTTGCTACTCGTAATTCAAAATCTAAATTAGACATCACTGCCCACAGCGTAGGCGGGTTTAACTTATCCATGCCGCTGCTTCAGCCGATGTGCTCCATGTCTCTCCTATGTTTTCTCTTTCAATCCAGAAGAAGGAAGCATAAGAGTGATGTGGTGGAACATGAGTGGAGCGCATCAGCTAAGGCAGCAGCATGGGAAAGTTAACCCCCCCCCCCCCGCCATGGGCAGCTTGTCTAACTTACATTTTGATTACTTGTAGCTACGTGCTTGTAGTGCACAACACTATTGGTGACCCATAGCTATGTTCGGTCCAATGTGTGAGGATATCATTCCAATTCTACTTACATCGAGCCTTCTCAAATTGAGGCTGCTTTTTTTCTCGCTATAGGGGCTAAGAAATCAGGGCCGTTTCTTAAGGAAGTGCCTTAGCCATACTAATAAGTAATTGTGAAAAACACTTGTGAGCAGAGGGAATATATACCAAGCTCAAGATTTGTCTGTATGGGAGCTGAAAATACATCATCATTCATCAAAACTTTAAACTTGGATTTTTAACACTTTAAACACAAAAGAAAGGCTATGGGAGGCTAGGAAAGCCCTATTTAGGATGAGGATTAGAGATACAATTGTTTATCTTATGAGTTTATTTAACTGTAAAGCCCCATCTACACCATACAATTTTTTGTCCGATTCGATTCATTTTGTCCGATCAGGATTCGATTCAAATCTGCCATTGCAAAACAATGGCAAATTGAATTGAATCGAATCCTGTTCGGACATGTCGGATTGAATCGAATCGGACAAAAAAAATTGTATGGTGTAGATGGAGCTTTAGGTTTGGTTTAATGTTAATAAATATGTAGAAAATATCACTATACATCCCCTTAAGATTCATGATTTCTAATAAAATGTAATATCTGACTGTGTGAGGTCACTTATGGCTGATAAAGTTTAAGATCTGTGCAATGTTATTTCACTGTATATAGCTCTATCCCATCCCAATTCACAAATTCTTCCAGGAATTCACGGAATACAGAGGTCTCTTATCGCGTGAGCTCATCCGATGTGCCTGTAAGAGTGTGAGAAGCATTTAGCGGAGAGGAGGAGGTCACTATGGTCAGGCCGCTCCCGGGAGACACACGTCACTTACGGGCAGGTTTCTGGCAGAATCCAGGTAGAGGATAAGCAGAGCAGCGGAGAGACCATCATCTGCCTGATCCTTATCAGCTCGGATACTCGTCAGCACCTGCAGAAGACACAGCAGACAGGAAGCCTGGGTTACACAGCTGCAAAGCTAGATTTGTATTCCCATAAGCAAACCAAAATCCAGGATTTATTGTTTGTTTATAGGTGCGTTCTCCTCGCTCCTATCTATCCTTCAAACAGTAATAATGGCTTGCTGCACCACCAATAATGTTACATTACACCCAAAACATACATACATAAGAAGGTTCTGCCCAATATTTATCACCCTAAAAGGAAATCGGTCCTTTTTAGAATGTTCTTCTGAGCCCATTTTTGATCGTTTGCACTAGGATGTCGTTTTTGTTTGTTTTTGAGGAAAACTGAATTTAAAGAAGACAGGAAGAAAATCATTTATCTGTGGACCATATTCTTAAAATTCTCATCCTGACGTCATGTCATGTGATGCCTTATTGCCATGGAGACGTGACGTTGGACGGAGATCAGGTTAGTTTTCAGTCTTCCCTGTTACCGCCCGCTCGTGACTCTGCAGGGGGGGGGTTGCAGATTTGACTGCCTGTCAGTAACAGCACGAGTGCGCCTAATCTGCCGTAGTTTGCCCAAAGCTGGTCTAAGGGGAACATTCTAAAGAAAAATGTTTTCAACATAAGGATTTAAAGGTAAAGTTCACATTGCTACAAATGTGCTGTACACTTGTATCTGTGCTGCACACTTTGCATAGCAGGTAGCCTCGTCACCCACTTTCTTATTAGTAGCCTTGGATGCCCAAATATAACTTTATTACTCCTGTGTTGCCGCAGCCTTGGGCACCTATCATTACTGCTAATCGTGGCCTTGGGTGCCCAGATTTCCCTATACTGCCACTAATCGTAGCTTTCTCCATTATTTCCGTAGGTGGCATCTTTTTATTCCATAACGCAGCTCATATCCAAATTTCTCGTTTTGGGCTTTAAGAACTTATATAGTTGTTTTTTGTAACCACAGTTTTCTTGATACTTTGCAATATCCCTATTTACAAATATTGTTGCATCTTACGTCAGTGTGTTCATACCTGGTCTAAGTTCTCTGCAGTGGTCTTTGGAGAAAGCCACTCCAGCTTTAAGTGGAGTTTCCCAGTTGTAGCTTCATCCAGGGTAAACCACTGCAAAATACAACAAATAATCGGAGATGTAACAAATAATAATATACAACAAAGAAGAACAAAAAACACAAAACAATAACCAAAAATAAAAATACATATCCAAATGACCTACCTCATCTACTACTCTCTCCTTCTCCACTTCCTCCAGATCAATCAGCAGACTGCAAGGAAACCGCAGAGATTAGGAACATCTTAAGGTGGCCATACACTTATAGATTTGCAGCAGATTCGTGTCAAGTAAAATCTGACCGGAATCTATCTGATGTGTGCCACACACTAGGAACAGATTTCCAATAGATTTCAGAATTGGAAATCCATCTAAATGTATTATTGGACCAAGAGATCCAATGCAACTCTATGGGCCATCGATCTGCTGCCAGCAGCAGATCGATCTAGATTTTCCATCCTGTCAGATAGATCAAATCAATCGAAATCGGCCACAAATCAATCGAATGGGGAATTGGATAGAATCGATTTCTGATCGATTGATTCTATACAATTGATCGATGGCTGAAATCAACCAGTGTATGGGCCCCTTTATTGATCCTACTACATTAAAAAAATGGGAAGACTCAAATTACAATCCTAGATTATGTAACACTGCATAAGGTATAACTGCAATGTTTCCCATTTGCTAACTGAACAGAGAAACATGATACAGGACAGTCACATAGCTTTTACTTTAACTTTCATTCAAGAATAACTACTGTTATGGAGGGCTGCTCCTCTAAACAGCAAACCAGAGACCCTTAGGCCTGATTCCCACTGGACAAATAAAAAAATGATCCATGAAACAAATCATTTTTTTTAACAGGCATCAGTTTTAGATCCATGACCCTCCGTTCCGTCTCCGTTCAATGCGACGGACGCGTTGATTTGGAAACAAATTGCTGCAAACCCAAACTTGCAGAAGGGATCGGTTCTATTGGAGCAATGTGAATGGATCCTGTTGATTAACATAGGATCAGTTCACCTCCACTAGGATCTGCTCTGTTTAGCTCCATTAAACGGACCGTTTTTACGGCCAATGTGGACCAGGCCTAACTTAACAGAATATAGGATTCTGGTCATCTTGCTAAATACCTTCTACAGACCCAGAGATATAGGACTTCAATGCAGCACATCAATCAGATCAGCAGAGATAGACAAATAACATTTATATTGCGCTTTTCTCCTGGCGGACTCAAAGTGCTTGAGATGCAGCCACTAGGGCGCGCTCAGAAGGCAGTAGCAGAGTTAGAGAGTCTCGCCCATTTAATCCTTACAGATCAGGTGCTGGCTTACTGAACTGAAAGAGCCCTGGTCTCCTGTGTCAGAGGAGGAGCCCTTAACCAGTACATTATCCAGCCACACAGATCCGGCTCTGAGGTAAAACTTCAAGTAAAATTCTATTTTTGTTATAAAATTGCCATAAATGTAGATTAGTGCAGCCAGCAATGTTGTTAGGATCCCAGGACCCCTGAGGAACATTGTAGCATCACTGAAAGAAGAAAATGTGAGGCGTGAAAAGCAGGGGTGATTACATAAAAAAGAATAGGTGTGGCCAAATAACCAATATTTGACCCAAACTTACATGCTGTAACCACTGTTTTAATTTACTACACTAACTTGGCTGGATAGTGTACTGGATAAGGGCCCTGCTTCTGACACAGGAAACCAGGGCTTGAATCTCGGCTCTTCCTGTTTAGTAAGCCAGTACCTATTTGGTAAGGGGACCTTGGGCAAGACTCCCCAACACTGCTACTGAGCGCGCCCTAGTGGCTGCAGCTCTGGCACTTTGAGTCCGCCAGGAGAAAAGCGCAATATAAATGTTCTGTGTCTTGTCTAACGCATTCAATACGCCTTATATTACAAGGCAACAAGCAAGTATCACTCATGCTACAATGTCACACATCAACTAAGAAGAAAGATGCGGACTTGTACAACTGTAAATGAAAAGAACATCAGAAAAGCACACCCCAGGCGCTGTCCCACTGTACGAGCTTTGCTGCGTTTTGCAAACCATTCACAATCTGCAAAGTGCGAGGCTTTATAATAAAAATAATTGCGAGTACAGGTTGTTATCACTAGTGTGTTATTATTTAGATCCAGTTTGGTCTGATTGTAAGTGATGGTCCTGCTACATTGCCACTGTGATTGCCATTCAGTCTCAGCTAGTGCCACAATACCGGCTTCGTCTTGCTTGTTACAGGTTACATGTATTACCCAGCACAGTCCATCTGCCTTTCTCTGCAGCCAGGGGAGTGAGACTTGGTGCACCCTGCTAGGAGATTATATATATGTTTACACAAATGTGTATAAACACACACCAGTCAATTGACCAAATTGCCTTTAGAGTCCTCTGAAGTAGTGGCCTACCAAGAAGTTCAGAAACATGTCGGGTCAGGCCTCCCCTCCACCTTCTCACAAAGACTTGCCTGCTTCTTCATAGTGGTTGCCAAGCCACACTTAAACCCTGCCCCTCTTTCCCTACACTCCACCATAGCCACTATTCTCATTAGACAAGAATATTAACAGAAAGTTTCCGCTTATTTAGGGCTCCACACTGAAAGTACCCTTCCAAATGCTGTAACTGCAACACAGACTTTATGGAAGAAGGTAGTGGTTGGCCTGACATAAGGACTTCAACCTTTGTGCTTGGTGTGCACTTCTTTCTAGGAGGGAGGGGAATGTTTTTTTAACAAAAGGGGATTGTTTTTTATTTTCCTGGACCAATACTGTAAAAACAAAGGCTCAGAACTGTGGCATGGTAATTTAAAAAAATCTCCCAGTGATACACCAAGCTAGGTTTACAAGAGCAGTTACTAAAAGCAACCACTACCATGTGGGCAAAGGGGGCAAGTGCCCCTCAGCATCCCTAGGGCCACCCAAGCTTCCACCATCGCCCCAATTAAATATGTGGCTGCCGGTCAGAAACCCCCCTCCCCCCCATTACAAAGGCAGTGGGTGAGAGGCAAGCATACTCACCTCCTCCGAGTTCCAGGCGATGCAGATCTGTCTGTCTCCTCTGTAGTGATGCTGCTCTGCACTCTAGTGCCTGATGTGAGAAGCAGGAAGTGCAGAGAAGCAGCACTACAAAGAAGGCAGACAGATGGGACTGCATCACATGGAACTCAGAGGAGGTGAGTGTGCTTGCTTGCCTGTCACCCACTGCTTCCGTAACACTGCGGGGCACATTTGGCAACAATAATACTTGGGGAGGTCATATCTGGTTACTATACTGGGCGGGATCGAGGGGGGCACATCTTGCTACTAAGCTAGGGAGGTAGCTAGGGGCACATCAGGTGCTTAGAGTAGTCAGATGTACAGGGATGACGCCTGTGTGTCTGACTCCATCTGGTGTCTATCAGACTGGATTTACCTGCCCAGGAAATCATCCTTGTCTGTGTCCTCGTCATATAGCTCAATTTCCAACTCCAGACCAGGGTGCTCGTAAATTAGTGCCTACACAAAACAGAGGTGAAAATAAATAAGTAAAACAGTTATTACACTTATTGAAGTCTTCATCTCATCTACAAAATACCTTTACAGCATCTTGCATTTGGTTTCACAGCATATGGTTTAAATATAAAAAAAATCATCATGAGAAAGCACATTTGCTCACTTAAAGCTCAATTATTGCAAATACCTTCTGTTTTAAGAAGGCAAAATTATATTTGGTGTTGCTTTGTAAGAGGGCTTTTTGGTCTCTTCGTCCCTTCTACTCTCCGAGTGTTTTTGGATCACCATGAGCTGTTTGGGTACTAAATAAATAAAGTTTTGGCTGCTTATTTCTTCCCAGAAATCTTACAGTGTGTTTGTAATCCCAAAAGCATTGCAAGAACAGTAAGGCTAGGTCCACACTAGGTCCGTGACAGATCAGATCCGTTTGAAACGGATCCGGTTTAGTGCCCCTCCACCCCGTTTTTATGTTTAAATAGGTTTGGAGCATACGTTTCTGCCCACTATATTTCGAAGGGCGGCATTGCAGGTAGTGATGCGGCGAGCAGGGGAAGTAAAGAAGGTAAGATCCCCGCTTGCCGCATACTTACATTTTAATTACTTTTGCGCATGTAGCTGGATGGGTAGCGAGGACAGGTGGCCCAGGTGAGGGAGGGGGGCGTCCCCCCTGCCCTGGCTGCTATCACCTCCAGCATGGCGGCCCCCTCCCCACCCACAGGCTGGGACACAGAAAACGGATCAGTTTCTGTGTTCAAAACTGCCTGTGTAGAGCGGGATCCGATTTCCTATTGCCTGCCACTACCCCTGCGTGTATCCGGATCCATGTGCGGTGCAGGAAAATTCAGCAGATCAGGACCTTCCATTCAGGTTTTGAAACCAGGTCCCCGCTATTGCAGATGGATCTGTTTTTTGTTTAGGTAAAGACGGCTGCTATTTTTAACATTACTATCCGTGGCTCCGGTTTTGATCAGGTTTTAAAAATGGAGCCACGGATACGTTCCAGGACTTAGTGTGAACCTACTCTAAGGCAGCATACAAGGAGTCTCTCCATCAATGCCAACCACCGTCACCAAGGCAGGGGCTCTTATTTTAGAGTGAGGTGCTCTATAGCATTTCCCCCAGGTAATTATTATCAGTATTTATATAGCGCTGACATCTGTATGTTTTGGGGAAGTAGGAGGAAAACCCGGAGCAAACCCACACAGACACGGGCAGAACATACAAACTCTGTGCAGATAGTGCCCTGGCAGGGATTCGAACCGGGGACCCAGTGCTGCAAGGTGAGTGTGCTAACCACAACGCCTCCGTGCACAAGAATGGTGCCTTAAATCGCCCAAAAGCACATAAGGGTACAGCTTAGCATGCCACGATCTTTCAGTACTTCCTCCCCATTTTCTACTGGTAGATGGGAAAAAGCATTGCTTTTAAAAAGTGGGTGGGTTTTGCATTGCTGGAGAGGAGGAAACCGCAAGAAACACAGATCCTTCTTGAGTGCTGGGGAAGCAGATCTTGGCTGGACAGCTGCTTCTACAGCTGGGACCAGCAACTTTAGGTTTAGTTGTGTTTTAAGTACAGGAGTCACATGGTGCTTGTAGGTGCTTATATTGTACGCTCATTGCTTTACCTGATGAAATCAGGGAGACCCACAATCACAAATTAGAGACCACAACTTTTATGATTGTAAAAATCAGACGTTGTGGGTGTAGATCCAAGGCATCTTATTTATTAACCCTCAGGCATAATGCAATCATTTAATTACCTCGTATACTTCATTCCATTTAGGACTCAGGTTCTCCTTAATGACTTTGCTTTGGAAAACTTGGTTGCCAATCCTTATAACTCCATACGGGTCGGATTTCCCTTTCACAAGCCCCTTCATGTACGTATCTTTCCACATCAGATCCTGAGCTTCTATAAAATGGATCCTCAGGACTGCCTGTTAAAATGAGAAGAAGAAAGTCCTACATTGATCTCATCTATCCAATATTTTATACGTGAGCAAAAGGATTAAGGTAAACATTTTCTCCATGGGCTAAGTATGAATACTTACTCAAGTAAGAAAACAAAAAACATGATTAGGCAGATATTATTTCATTAAAAACATGATTAGGCAGATATTATTTCATCAGGGGGTCATATGGTTGACCATTCCCAAGGGCACCGATTCATAATCCCAATAGAAACAACTCTGTTCCTGAACTAGATCTTTCTGAGTACATTAACCCCAACCTTTCCAGCATGGTGTAAACTTATTTTTCTTGCCTACTCAGCTTTCCGCTGTACTCTGGTTAAACCTTATCACTTAGCAAAACAAGGGGAGGAAGAGAGAGGAGAGGTTGGGGAGAGAATGAAAAGTGAAAGATAAAGGGTTAGTTGGGTAATAGAGCGAGACAGATAGAGATGAAAAAAGACTAGAGAGGAGAGAGAGAGAAGACTGGAGGAGACAGAGATGAGAGAAGACTAGAGGAGGGAGAGAGAGAGAGAGAGAGAGAGAACAGAAGACTAGAGGAGAGAAAGATGAGAAGACTAGAGGAGAGAGGGATAACAAAATACTAGAGGAGAAAGATATGAGAGGAGAGTAGAGGATAGAGAGATGAGAGAAGACTAGAAGAGAGAGATATTAGAAGACTAAAGGAGAGAGATATGAGAGAAAACTAGAGGAGGAAGATATGAGAGAAGGCTAGAGGAGAGAGAGATGTGAAGACCAAAGGAGAGAGATATTAGAGAAACGGCAGGAGAGAGCGATGAGAAGACTAAAGACCTGTTTCCACTACACGCAGATTGGATGCAAAATTATTGCAGAAAAACTGACTCCAATGAATGCCTATGGGAAAATCTGCATCAGAAAAATCACGTTTAGTGGAAACAGGCCCATAGGAATTAATTGGAGTCAGTTTTTTGCATCCATTCTGCATCCAATCTGCTTGTAGTGGAAACAGACCCTAAATGAGAGAGATATGACAGAAGACTATAGGAGACAAAGATGAGAGGAGACTAGAGGAGAGAGATATGAGAGAAGACTAGGAGAGCAACAAGAAGACTAAGAGAGAGAGAGAGAGATGAGAGAAGACTAAAGGAGGGAGATATGCGAGAAGACTAGAGGAGAGAGATAAAAGAGAAGACTAGAAGAGGGAGATATAAG
Source organism: Hyperolius riggenbachi (assembly GCF_040937935.1). Classification (NCBI taxonomy): domain Eukaryota; kingdom Metazoa; phylum Chordata; class Amphibia; order Anura; family Hyperoliidae; genus Hyperolius; species Hyperolius riggenbachi. The sequence continues at coordinate 69,172,958 of NC_090650.1, read as the reverse complement.
AGAAGACTAGAGGAGAGAGAGATGACTAGAGGAGGGAGATATGAGAGAATACTGTAGGAGAGAGAGATGACTAGAGGAGAGAGATATGAGAGAAGACTAGAGGAGAGAGAGAGATGACTAGAGGAGGGAGATATGAGAGAAGACTAGAGGAGGGAGAGACGACTAGAGGAGAGAGATATGAGAGAAGACTAGAGGAGAGAGAGATGACTAGAGGAGGGAGATATGAGAGAAGACTAGAGGAGAGAGAGATGACTAGAGGAGAGAGATATGAGAGAAGACTAGAGGAGAGAGAGATGACTAGAGGAGGGAGATATGAGAGAATACTGTAGGAGAGAGAAGACTAGAGGAGAGAGAGAAGACTAGAGGAGGGAGATATAGAGGAGGGAGATATGAGAGAAGACTAGAGGAGGGACTAGAGGAGGGAGAGACGACTAGAGGAGAGAGATATGAGAGAAGACTAGAGGAGAGAGAGAAGACTAGAGGAGGGAGATATAGAGGAAGGAGATATGAGAGAAGACTAGAGGAGGGACTAGAGGAGGGAGAGACGACTAGAGGAGAGAGATATGAGAGAAGACTAGAGGAGAGAGAGATGACTAGAGGAGGGAGATATGAGAGAAGACTAGAGGAGAGAGAGATGACTAGAGGAGAGAGAGATGACTAGAGGAGAAAGATATGAGAGAAGACTAGAGGAGGGAGAGACGACTACAGGAGAGAGATATGAGAGAAGACTAGAGGAGAGAGATATGAGAGAAGACTAGAGGAGGGAGAGACGACTAGAGGAGGGAGATATGAGAGAAGACTAGAGGAGAGAGAGAGAGAGAGAGAGAGAGAGAGAGAGAGAGAGAGAGAGAGAGAGAGAGAGGGAAGACAGAGACGACTAGAGGAGGGAGATATGAGAGAATACTATAGGAGAGAGAGAAGACTAGAGGAAGGCGATATGCGAGAAGGGTAGAGGAGAGAGAGAGAGAGAGAGAGAGAGAGAGAGAGAGAAGACTAAAGGAGAGAGATATGAGAGAAGACTAGAGGAGAGAGAGAGATGAAAAGACTCAAGGGCCCATATGCAAATGCAATTCACTTTTCTCCTGACTTTTCACCTAGGTAATATTTTCACAACTTGTCAATACAACGCTTTTTTAACTACCAGCAAGCAAACAAATACTTAAAAAAAAAGTACTTGTTTACCTACTTTATGGTACTTTTTCTATTTTAAAGTGCTAAAAAGTTTATCCTAGGAGAAAACTCAGGAGAAAAAGTGAATTGCATATGGGCCAAGGAGAGAGATATGAGAGAAGACTAGAGGAGAGAGAGAGAGAGACGACTAGAGGATGGAGATATGAGAGAATACTAGCGGAGAGAGGGAGGGAGGGAGAGAGATATGAGAGAAGACTACAGGAGAGAGATATGAATGAAGACTAGAGGAGAGAAAGGGAAGAATAGAGAAGGGAGATATGAGAGAAGACTAGGGGAGGGAGGGTGGGAGGGAGAGATAGAGAGAAGACTACAGGAGAGAGATAGGAGTGAAGACTAGAGGAGATAAAGGGAAGACTAAAGGAGGGAGATATGAGAGAAGACTAGAGGAGAGAGAGAGAGAGACGACTAGAGGATGGAGATATGAGAGACTACTAGCGGAGAGAGGGAGGGAGGGAGAGAGATATGAGAGAAGACTACAGGAGAGAGATATGAATGAAGACTAGAGGAGAGAAAGGGAAGAATAGAGAAGGGAGATATGAGAGAAGACTAGGGGAGGGAGGGTGGGAGGGAGAGATAGAGAGAAGACTACAGGAGAGAGATAGGAGTGAAGACTAGAGGAGATAAAGGGAAGACTAAAGGAGGGAGATATGAGAGAAGACTAGAGGAGAGAGAGATGAGAGAAGACAAGAGGAGAGAGGGAGAGAGACGACTAGAGGAGGGAGATATGAGAGAAGACTAGGGGAGGGAGGGAGGGAGGGAGAGATAGAGACAGAGAGAATACTACAGGAGAGAGATATGAATGAAGACTAGAGGAGAGAAAGGGAAGACTAGAGGAGGGAGATATGAGAGAAGACTATAGGAGAGTCTTCTTGTTGAAGTCTATTGAAAATCAGTGTACAGTGTGTGGAGGGATTCAGTCTCTGATCAGATAATGATATGAGAGGGATCCATCTGATAGCCACATCAACCAGTGTATGGCCACCTTAAGGCTTGGACCATATCATAACCATTTAATAATAATTGTGGGTAGCTTTTTCAAACTATTTTTTCTCACAAGCCAACATCTCTGCCTTTACAACTTATCATATTGGTAGGTGAACAGAGGCGCCAGAAGGATAAAAGTACATAACATTTTTAAAAAATTGCTGGGAGGAAGTGGTGGACTCGCCTCCGTTAAAGCAGACACCAAGGACTGTAAATATAGATATACACATTTATTGAAAATACCCCAAAGATACAACGCGTTTCACAGAGGTGCTCTGCTTGCTATAACTGAATTGCTGTCGTTTATCCCCTGCTTATTGCCTGAAGAAGTGGGCTGTGCCCGCGAAACGCGTTGCATCTTTGGGGTATTTTCAATAAATGTGTATATCTATATATTTACAGTCCTTGGTGTCTGCTTTAACGGAGGCGAGTCCACCACTTCCTCCCAGCAATTTTTTAAAATTTTTATGTACTTTTCTCCTTCTGGCGCCTCTGTTCACCTACCAATATATTTGAGTCCACCCCAGGTGGAGGGGTGTTCTACCCCCTTTCTTCCTATCTACAGAGAGCGACTTCTTAATCCTGAGTGAGGACAGGTCTAATCTCCTCACCTGCCTAATGAGTGGTTACCTAGGTGGTAACCCGTGTTTGTGACTATTACCATCTCACTGTTTCATTTATCCAATCAATTTTGACATACTACACCATATTGGGCTCTCGATTTCTCTTTAACTTTACAACTTATCAGGCCAGCTTTGTTCGTGTTAGTTTTAACACTTGCTAATCCTTGTCTTTTTCTTAGTAAAAAGATGAAAAATAAACAAACAACTACAATTTATCTGGCCAATTAAATCATAAATGTGACATAATTCCACATTGCCTGTGAGTGGGATAACTCACCTTCGGTATGGGGAAACGTAGCTGTGCAATCTGTAGATCACTCACGAGAGGAACAGTGATACGATTTGGAAGAACCAGGTAATTGGATATGATGTCGAGTATGATGGTATCAGATACACCGCTGCAAAGAAGGAAGAATTTAGTTCTCGGGTGCAACGAAAAATAAATGAACAATACAAAAAAATCAGCATGTGAAAGAAAGTTTAGAATCCGTGCATTATTTTTGCTTGGTGCTTGGAGGTGACCGAGGTCTTGTTGTATGGAACCACCACTAATCAGGGGTTTGTAGCAAACATAAGCACCTATTGCAGCATATACATTTCCATATGGAAATTCAGTGGCATCGTTTCCCAGGTATATTCTACCTTTTTGTTAAATGACCAATAGCCTTCTTGTATCTTTCTCAAAAACTCCAGTTTTAAACATCCCAAACACAGATACCCATTTTGTACCATAATCTGAACACAGTAGTTAAAGTCTAAGCTGCAAACACGTTAGATTTTCCTTGGCCCAAACAATCATTTATGATGGTTTTGGATGAAAATCTAGAGTGCGTACTGCTGTCCACCAACGTCCAAGACAAAGATGCTTGTGGTTTGATGTTTATGCTAAGTGAATTACCACCAGTGAGCTCCCCTATCATTGGGTTAACAATATGACACTTGGCAGCAAGTACTCCTCCCTATTTGTCTTTGGCAAAGCTATGGTCCATCCATGTCTTCGACCTAAACTTTCCATCCTGTCCATTTGATACTTTCAATAAAAATTCAATCAATCTGACGTTTTAGGGAATCAATTCCCAACAGATGAATCGAATGGGAAAATTGATGAGTGTTTAAGCATCTTTAAAGAGAAACTCCAGTGAAAATAATGTAGTAAAAAAAGTGCTTCATTTTTTACCATAATTATGTATAAATGATTTAGTCAGTGTTTGCTCATTGTAAAATCTTTCCTCTCCCAGATTCACATTCTGACATTTATTACATGGTGACATTGTTACTGTGGGCAGGTTATTTAGCTGTTTCTAGCTGCTCTGTCTGTTAGACAGCTAATAACAGCTATTTCCTGTCTCTGAACATTGTTACATTGTGGCAGTTTGCCAGCAGTACCGCGGTATTCAGAGCCTCTTGTGGGAGGGGTTTCAGCACAAAATCAGTCACACAGCGCCCCCTGATGGTCTGTTTGTGAAAATCATTGTCTTTCTCATGTAAAATGGGGTATCAGCTACTGATTGGGAAAAAGTTCAATTCTTGGTTGGAGTTTCTCTTTAAGGTTATGTCATTCCCTCACAAGTAACATCTACATGTAAGGTATACTTTCCACATCCACAGAACATTATAATGAGAGTGGAATGCACACTTTCACCTCTTAAATAATGCTGTCATCTAGATTATTTAAACAACCTTACCCACCAGAATTATTGCATTATTGTAAAGATAAGCAAAGGGCCTTCGTCAGTCTGGAGACTGCTACTTTTAAAAGACCTTTATCTGCCTCTAGTCAGGTCTCAGACCCGACCTGGCTATGTATACCCTAATATAGAGTATTAAAAAAAAAAAGTTGTTTTAATCAATAGTATTCCTTTATTTATATAGCGCCGACATATTACTCAGCGCTGTACAGAGTATATTGTTTGGTCACTAACTGTCCCTCAGAGGGGCTCACAATCTAATCCCTACTATAGTCATATGTCTATGTATGTATCGTGTAGTGCATGTAGTCTAGGGCCAATTTAGGGGGGAGACAATTACTTTATCTGTATGTTTTGGGGATGTGGGAGGAAACCGGAGTGCCCGGAGGAAACCCACGCAGACACGGGGAGAACATACAAACTCCTTGCAGATGTTGACCCGGCTGGGAATAAAACCAGGACCCAGGGTTGCAAGGTGAGAGCGCTAACCACTACGCCACCGTGTTGCTAGAGACACCATTTTTCAGCAACTGTCAGCATTGTTTTAGTTAGGTTATATTGCTAGCTGATACAGCAGGCATGGGACTTTAACTAAAATCGCAACTACAAAATTTGAAAGGAAGACACTATTAAATGGTATGCACATTAAAGATGAGTGCAGTACCTAAACACCACCACCAGGTGGCGATAGAGTTTGTAAATAAAACAGCTGGTAAATGAAACAAACTCAGGTGTACCTTGTGAGCTTCACAAAACGTGACTACAGAGCAGCTGTTTATTGTAATGTGTCATTATTTATTAATACAGCAGATGTCACTAAGGTTTTCTTTTCACCTTTTTCCTGAGCTCCAGATACATTATTAACCTTCAACAGTGATAAAAGCACTGTGTTCTGCGTATAGTGTGAATGACTCACTGCTACTGAAGTGCTGCTGTATGCAAACTGTTTTCTAAGAATCCAGTATTCTTAGAATAAAACCAATGAATACACTCTGTAAACATTATTTCACACACACAGAATATACCATGTGCATGAAGGAATAAAAATACAGCAGAGTCCCCGTGATATGGCACCAGTGGGGATGCCGGATACATGGGCTTGCTTGTTGCTTGAGCAACAGTCTGAAAAGGCACAGATACCCCCCCCCCCCTTCCCATAAATACTCATTGAGCCTCCCTGCAGCTCCTAGTGGCTTTTCAGCATGCTCCATGCATCGGGTCAGGAGACACACCAGCTTCCGTGGATGGACACCGGAAAGCCACTAGGAGTTGCAGGGAGAGTACAAGACATCGCTGAAGGCTCAGTAATTATTTTAATGCCTACAACTCCCCCCCCCCCCCAAAAAAAAAAAAACAGTCCCGGGTATCGCCTCAGACATGCCGGTTACTTTTCAGTTGCCTGAGTACCGGATAAGCTACACCGATCTCTAAATGAAAGTTTACATACTGATAACACAATGAGCACAGGGCATCTGGAGAGGGGGTAAACCAAGTTTGAGTGATTATTTTGAGCCCATTCACACTGGGGACCAGGGCTGTGGAGTCGGAGGTGGAGTCTGAGTCAAGGAGTCTGAGTCTAGGAGTCGGGGCAATTTTGGGCACCCGGAGTCGGAGTCGTTGATTACATAAACTGAGGAGTCGGAGAGTCTGAGCCATTTTGGGTACCCGGAGTCGGAGCAGGGCTGTGGAGTCGGAGTCGGAGAGTCGGGCAATTTTGGGTGCCTGGAGTCGGAGTCGGAGTGGGGAAAAAATGCTCCGACTCCGACTCCTAATGAATTTGTAACTGTAATTAAAATAGAAAATATGATAAAATGTTCTATTTCTCAGATAATAGTCATTAAAAATAATGTATATATACAGTATCTATACAGTAATAGCTGTGCTTAGTCCACAAAAATGAAATAAAGCAATCAAAATTAGTTACTTGTGCTGCTTCAATAAAGCAGTCCCCGTATTTTTAAGGTCAGATATACATATCTGATTGTGACTGTATATATGATGTGTACACAGGAATCTCTTATATATACTAAATAACATCTATGCTGTAAGAATGAAGCCTGATGTGTAGCTGTGTCACTAATAGAGATGGTCAACGAGATGGAAATAATTCTGCATTGATGCTGGTTTATGCAAATGTATGCACTCCCTTTGCTGATGAAATCAAATAATTTGATATGTTGTTAAAATTTGGTTTGGTGACTACAAATTAAAGGGTAACTGAGACGGATGAAAAGTAAAGTTTTATACATACCTGGGGCTTCCTCCAGCCCCCTTCAGGCTAATCAGTCCCTCGCTGTCCTCCACCACCCGGATCTTCTGCTATGAGTCCTGGTAATTCAGCCAGTCAGCGCAGTCTGGCCGCATGCCGCTCCCACAGCCAGGAACATTCTGCCCTGCGCAATAGTGCTGCACAGGTGTAGTATGCTCCTGGCAGCGGAGTGTGTGCATGCGCACTACGCCCGACTGGCTCAAGTACCTGGACTCATAGCAGAAGATCCAGGTGGTGGAGGAGGACAACGAGGGACTGATTATCCTGAAGGCAGCGGGAGGAAGCCCCAGGTATGTATAAAACTTTAATTTCATCTGTCTCAGGTTTACTTTGTTACACAGTAGTACTATACTCTACATATGCACTCCCCACAGAGCTGCAGGGAATCCACTGAGAATGCTGTGCGCATTGAACACAGAGGTGTTGTCTGTCACCCATAAACCTTGTTCAGATTGTGCATGAAGAATGTGTATTAAGAGGAAGAATCTCCTCATTCCCCTGCAGAGTACCTGCACATCACTCTTACATGTACCCACACTTACATTGCCTAGGGCCTGATAGATGTTCTTTGTTCCGGTTTGTACCTTTTACAAGTACTCTTACCAAGGACTAGTTTTAGTCTAAAGGGAATAAATATAGTAGTCTACATATCCTTCTCACTTCAGTTGTCTTGTAAAATTCCTAAGCGTTGGCAGTTAAGAGACAAATTTCATGTTACATACTTTTAATCAACAAAATTGTAATATGCAAATTAGAGGAGTCGGAGTCGAGGAGTCGGAGTCGGTGGAATCCTAAACTGAGGAGTCGGAGTCGGTGGATTTTTGGACCGACTCCACAGCCCTGCTGGGGACGGTGTTTTTTATTTTTTGGCGTTTTCCCACACTTCGCTGATTACCGGTGATCTGCAAAGCATTGTGAGCAATGTATCCCTATGGAATCATTTACACTGCAATGCACGTGATTTTCAGAAAACGTAAACATGTAGCATTTCTGGAGCAACCATGACTGCAAATCTTATTCACTGAATGAGAATCGCAATCCCTGGACAATCACAAGTGTGGAATGCCAAATCACAATCACTAAGCAACTGTGATCGGGTTTTGCAATCGCAAGTGTGACTGAGCCCTTATAGAGCTCAGACAGCTTTGAAAGTGGAGACACACTGATATTCAAATTAGGCTAATCACGATTTTATCGGTTTAATAAAAAAAGGGGCGGTTCACAATAGAGCAGATGGAGAATGGACACGGTAAGTGCATGCGCTAGGCGGATGCATTCTGTCCGTTCTGCACCGGCTAGCAGCAATTTTACTATCCGCTCGTCCATCTGCTTCGATCACGTCCACCCATACGCATCGCTGCTCTAACCTGTCTTGCTGCCGCTCAGTCCGTCTGTATTCTCCCTGGAGGTCCGCAGGGGCATGGGGCTCTCCATAGGCTGCAATAGGACAATTCACCCTAGCAACAGGGAGGATTTTCATTGGTCCAGCATGAACCAATAAGAATTCTCCACATTGCTGAGGATCCCATTAGTCTTTTGCAGCCCAATAGGGATCCCCATGCTTCTGCCGGCCACTGGGCTGTGTACGAGGGACTGAACGGCAGCGAGACACGTGAGTACTACGTCACAGCGGCAGTTGGAATGGGCGAAGCAGAAGCAGCAACTAGCCTAGTGAGAGTTCTCATAGGCTTTCATTGAATACGTTTTCCCGTCTGTTCTAGGAAAATGTGCCACGTTCGGACTCTGCGTTCCAAATACCGCAAAGTGGCAAGTGGATACAAACTTTTCTAACAGGTGCGGTTTTTTAAGTGGGAACTGTCCCAAAGTCACCATTTGTATATTACAGTGTTCAGGATGGTGGTGTTGTTCTCAGATGTAACAATCTGGGTGCAAGCAAGCCTAGTTTCCTGCACTTAGATGCTGAGCAGGGACATGCAGAATCTTGACACATGAAAGTGATCCCTCAGCCTCATATGAAATCAATGAGGAAACTCAGCAAACATAGCAGATCACACTTAGGGACCAGGCACACTCTTGTTTTGGTTTGTAAAGCATGTGGCCCAGCGTTTTACACAGACACACAGCCTGCATTGCTCTCCATTGCACCCCACTCAACCACACTGAATGGAACAGCACTGCATTGCGAACAGTAATGCATGCAGTAGTGTGTTGGCAGAAAGAAACACAGCTTCTCTGGGGACAGCTAATGATATGGCTATTGATGCTATAAAGCAATGTGCAAGATGTCAGCACCATATAAATTATACACAGTAATAATGGTAATAATGAGATGCCACTTAATCCAGCACCTTCCCAAAAATAAAAAATGTTAACAAAAATAAACAGTGTTAGGGCTGGGACCACTACAATTTGCCGAATCGCTGAGATTTCACCGCAATTGCTGGAGCGACCGCGATTTGGCAACTGTAGCCACTGATGCAATCACTCCTGGATTGCTGCAAGAATTGGTGTAGCGCTTTGCCAATCTCTGGCAATCGCTACAAAATCGCTCCTAGTGGGTCCCAGCCCTCAGACAAAAAGTGATTGGTGAACTCTGCAGACTAAAGGCACTAACCCATTAGCAGGTGCAATAGAGTCATCTCGTTTGAGATAAGTGCACTGTCTTTGACCTCAGTAGACATAACTTGTTGTGCTGTAAATTCTTGGAATGCTTTGATCTCTCCCTGCTAACATACAATACAGAAACTGAAAGCAGAAGTCCTCTGCTATTGTCTTACATTACCCCAAAGTGACATATTACAGCAGTACTAATTAGAAGCTAGGAAATCTAACAAAGAAGAAATAAAAAAAATGCTAAAATAAATTGGCCTGGAGTACTTGCGAAAGTCTAAGTAAAGTGGGTGCTAAAGGGTTAAGATGAACACATGACACCACTGGAGTAACCTCTACCAGTCTGTTTGAATAAACCTCATTACTCTTGTGTGCTGTGCAGAGTTGCTCAACTCCAAATCCGGGTGAAATCCGGATAGCTGCTATCCGGATTCACCCTGTTAACTACAATCACTTGTGCGGGCTGGGCGGGGGGATCAATCTTACCTATCTGACGTCTTCTTTGGTCCGTCCCTCGGCGCCTCCCACGAGGCGGTCACGTGAGTACAAACACTTCCTCCTTCCGGGTTGAAGGAGGAAGTGTTTGTACTCGCGTGACGCGCGTTGAGTGCATCGTGGGAGGCGCCGAGGGATGGACCGAAGAAGACGTCAGATTGGTAAGACTGACCCCCTCGCCCAGCCCTGACAAGTGATTGTAATTAACAGGGTGAAATCTTGATAGCAACTATCCGGGTTTCACTCGAATTCGGAGTTGAGCAACTCATGGTGCTGTGCTGTCTTACCCGCAAATAATTCTGAGTAGATGCAATTCACGGTGGCTGCATTTGATTGTTCCTTTTTAATACGGAATAAAATTACCAACATTACTATAAAATGTGCATCACCTCTGAATTATTTGTATCCTTTGACCCCTCCCCACCTTTACATAAGGTTTGTAATGCAGCAAGTTCCCATAGGATGAAGGCTGATGGAGGCTGCTGTTGTGGCATCTGTTCAACTTGAAAGTATCGCCATGCATAGTTCCAAATGGGTCAGGACTATTTCCATGTAGAGGACCAAAGAACCTCCAACCTCAGATAGGAGAAAAGCACAGCAGTCTGTAGAGAAGGATAAACATCGTTTATAACTTTTCACTCACTTCAACCCAGGAACATCCAAAAGATTTGTTAGTCCTGTCCAGTTGATGTCCAGGAGCTGAAAAAAATAATAATAATGAAACCACATTGTAAATTAAATTGAAATACCAATTAAACTTAAAAAAAAAAAAAAAAGAAAAAAAAAAAAAGAAAAAAAAAAAAAAGAAACATCATAATCTCCGTTCAAGTTTCTTACAATCCCCTCCTTCTACCTTGTACGGTATGTCTTGAGCTAGGCGTAAAGATTTTGGCAACATTAGCCATTTGGCAGTCAATAGGATGGCCTATTCTGAAAAGCTTTACAGCACATCTGCCCCCCTACACTACAAAGATGCATTATGTAAAATATGAGGTTTTGGCTTTTAAATGGGCCCTCCCTTCCTCTGGAGACTAGCAGCACTTTACTGCATGTCTCACTTACCTCCATTTATCCAGAGAATGTGAGATTTACAGTTGGGACCTGTTGGATTATCTCCAGCTGTAGAGAGCTGCCAGTTTCTAACAGAAACAAATCTTTGCCTGCAAGAATGACAGCCCGGGTCCTGTGCTCTCTAGTTCCGGTACCGCCCTCTCCCTGAGCTCCTCCCACAAGCACTGCACACAGCTTGCAAGAAGTATAATATCTCTATTAACGGTAAATAGAATCAAATTTATGGCTTTACTTTAGGCCAGCTGCAATGTTTCCATAGTCGCATTAGAGGTTCAGTTAAGAATTTATTTTTTAAATAAAATTTGATTGAAAAAAAAAATAGCAGTCCATGAAAAATATCTGTGTGCAGTTTTATTTTTTTTGTGAAGCACCTCTGTTATCAATCATTCCCATAAAGGTGTAAATTAGGGCATTTTGTCTTTTCATACAAGATCATAAAATCCAACTTTCGGATCCAATCCACCATAGAATCTTTTAACATAGTTTTTTTTTGCCACACACTGCAACTTCCTGTACTATTTGATCGTAAAAAGTGCGTCAAAAGATCACGTGATGAAAAAAATTCTACCGTTAATGGGCACCTAAAGGCAATCAGCTTCCTACACTGCAATACTGGTGCATCTATACTGGCTGCTAAGATGCCTGCAATGTATGGCAGACAATGGGCTGCAAAGCATGGAGGTGGGCGGAGGCGGGGCACAGGCTTTGAACCGCTATACATAATACACGACGTGATGCTCGTAGCCATAGCATGCTAACTGGTTTGGTAAGGAAAACGCTGAATGGAAAAATATCCCTCGAGTGGTATGACAGCCCAACAGCCTACATTGCAATTGGTGTAGTGAGAATAGGCTAGTTCTTAACACAGCCAAAACCGTAGAGATGGTCATTGATTTCAGGCCATGTAACACCCCCCCCCCCCCCCCCCGATGTATATCGGGGCATCGAGGTCGCTAGAGTTCCCAACGTCCGCCTCCTGGGTACAACCATCTCTGATGACCTGACCTGGAGGGCAAACACTACTGCAACCCAGAGGAAGGCACAACAAAGACTCTTCTTCCTTCGCCAACTAAAGAGGTTTGGCATGGCCCAAGAACTTTTGAGGTCCTTCTACTCTGCTACGATCGAGTCAGTCCTCTGCTCATCCATGATGGTCTGGTTTGCTAGCTGCACCGCCAGCGACAGATATAAACTCCAGAGGGTCATCAGCTCAGCGGAGAGGATTATTGGGAAACCTCTTCCCCCTCTAGATCTCATCTATAACACTAGACTGCGAAATAGAGCAATGAAAATTGTGGGCGAACCCTCTCACCCTGGCCACAGTTTTCTCACTCGACTCAAACTGGGCCGGAGGTTCCGGTCCATCCCTGCTAAGACTACTAGGCGTATGAACACTTTTTTTCCCACGGCCGTTAGAGTCTTGAACTCTGCTCATTCCACTGACCGCCTCTGCAGCCATCTACCGGACTAATATCGGGCTTCGGCTGCGGACGCTCTGTTTACTGCCTTGCCTAGGTCGTACTAGAATTATCTTCTGCTACATGCTGCTGTCCCTGCTAGACCCGCAACTGACCTACCGCAAATGTTGTATTACTCCTGTTTCTGGTGTATTGCTCTTGTTCTGCTGTACTTCTCTTGTTATGTTGTATTATTCTTGTCTGTTTGTATAACTCTTTCTTTGCCAATCAACGTGCCAAACCTAATTCCGGGCACGGTGCAACAGTGCTTGGCGAAATAAACGAATTCTGATTCTGACTGCAAGAACCAATCCTTACGGAGCTTAGTACGGACCTGTAAGCCATCAGTGAAGAGCCAATAAAGGAAGGAACATTGGTTTACAAGCGCCTTATAGCACTGTGCATTTGTGTAGCCGAGCCCTTCAGTGACATTAGAATTGCTGCACATAAATAGAACTCACTCAGTGATATGAATTAGCTAGCAAGTTCAGTGATTGGCCCAATGACTGCACAGTGGTCCAGCCCGAGACACCATCGGAGCCAATCAGTTAGCGGCAGCAGTGACTGACATGGTTGCTCACCAGTCAGCAGAAATCCTGTCAGGAGCCTCTCTATTCTGGCTCTCTAGTTCAAGCGGTAGCCTGCCTAATGTCGCCCTGGCAGAAGACCACTGCAGGTATGCAGCTTGTGCCAGCCGAGGACATGAAGGGACAGAAGGGGACACGGAGGGACAGAAGGGGACACGAAGGGACAGAAGGCCATGCAGAGGGACAGAAGGGGACACCGAGGGACAGAAGGGGACACCGAGGGACAGAAGGGGACACCGAGGGACAGAAGGGGACACCGAGGGACAGAAGGGGACACCGAGGGACAGAAGGGGACACCGAGGGACAGAAGGGGGACACCGAGGGACAGAAGGGGGACACCGAGGGACAGAAGGGGACACCGAGGGACAGAAGGGGACACCGAGGGACAGAAGGGGACACCGAGGGACAGAAGGGGACACCGAGGGACAGAGAAGAACACAGGGGGACAGATAAGGAAACAGGGGGGCAGAAGATGACACAAGAGGGGGACAGAGGAGGGGACATGGGGGCACAAGAGGTACTATGGGGACATGAGGGACATAATAGTTGAGGGGGGGGGGAAGCTCCACAAGACGCTCTCGAACCATGGACACACCAGGTTTAGTATTTTTCCCCCCCTGATTTTTGTCCTCTAAATCTCAGTGCGTCATAGCCCGGTGCGTATTATGGTCCGATAAATATGGTACATTAATATATAGGTGAAATTTGCCTTCTTAAAACAGAAGGAAATTTGCAATAATTCAGCTATAAGTGAACATTTGTGGTTACCCACAATGCACCACTACTGAATATGCAAATTATCTCTTTCCGCCCCTGTAGCCAGGCTAGCATCCAGAACCGCTGGTGTATAGCAAGTCTATAGCTTTAAATATTACACAGCCACACCAACCCCACATGTAGACAGCCTGTTTCGGGCTTTTGGCCATCATCAGTACATGGCAGGGATTGATATGGCTGTATGGGATAGGGCTGGTTTATCAATATATAAATACAGGAAGTGCTTCTGATACTGACACCAGGATATTTAATGTAAAAGTGGGTATCCTGAATAATCTGCTGCATTCTTTTTTATGTTGTTACCAGACAGTCCATTTTTGATTCCTTTCGGTTTTGTAAGTTATTGTAACTTTGACTGAAATCCAGTGAATTAGCTGCCCGTGACCCTCCTCTGCTTCACAGCTCAACCCATCTCCATACAAAGCCACGCTGCTTTCTCCAGAAATGAAGCCTTTAATCTACGGCAAGTGACTCATATCTCTGCACTCAGCACTGCGCTCCACAATGCGATCGGAAGCCAAGGGACACTTAACACTCAATACAAGATTTCCAAACACAAAGTCATCGGCTTTGCTCAGACGCATTTGATAAGAATGCTTTTTATTGTTAAATTAGTCAACATTGCCATATATGGCCAGAGAGGTCCTGTAAACACTTTGAGGACAGCGAGGAGGACCTCTGCCAATAATTCTGCTCTGGAAAATATGAGAAGGACAAAAATCCAATCCTATCCCCACAGCCAGAGGAATCCACTGCCCTGCAGAAGCAATGACGAGATTTATCTCCTCATGCCTTCTACAACTCACGTCCTCTGACGTTTTCCAAGCACATAGCTACGGCCTGAAAGTTTAACACTTTTTTGGCTGATTAAAAAAAGAAACGGAAAACAAGGAAATTAACAAATACCATGCATGGTCCAATCAAAGTCATCTGTTGTGTGCAGCGTCAATTACTGAATATGCTTGAAATTGCTGCTAGCAAGTAAAGTGGGACTCCAGCCAAACTGCTTCGTTTTCCATCTGCATAAACTGGTGGAAGTGTTAAGATCTCCGCCAGGTTTGCACTGCTGTTTTGTTCTAACTTCAGGGACATGAAGGGACAGAAGGGGACACGGAGGGACAGAAGGGGACACGGAGGGACAGAAGGGGACACGGAGGGACAGAAGGGGACACATAACTACGACCTGAAAGTTTAACACTGTTTTTTCTGATTAAAGAAGCGGAAAACAAGGAAATGCATCCATACCATGCATAGTCCAATCAAAATCATCTGTTGTGAGCAGTTTCAATTACTGAATATACTTGAAATTGCTGCTTGCAAGTAAAGTGGGACTCCAGCCAAACTGCTTCAATTTCCATCTGCATAAACTGGTGGAAGTGTTAAGATCTCCGCCAGGTTTGCACTGCTGTTTTGTTCTAACTTCGCGGGCCCTCTCCCAATTTCTTCTCCTATGAACTGGGTAATTAACATGGGACCTGAACTCTTGCACAGGACAGAAGGAAAACAGAGAGAAATATACCTTGTATGTATTTAGAGAGTTTAGCCTGTCTAATTCCCCCTCATCTGTGACTAATCACTACTGATGCTGTGTCAGATGGCTGCAAAGTCAGAACTGCTATTTTGTAAATACAGTATGTTAAAAACATGTCTGCTTCCATGAAAGCAGGAAGTAAACACGCTACAGGTTTATATCAGTTTGTATCAGCTGTAACAAAAAAGGTTTTCCTTTAAATGGTTATTATACCCCGGTCATCCCTGGACCTCCCAGATGTGCAGGTCACTGTTAACCACACTACCATTCGCCTTACCTCTCAAGCCCGCTGTCTGGTTGTCACCCTGGACTCCTTACTCTCCTTCACTCCCCACATCCAAAACCTCACAAAGTCCTGCAACTTCCACCTTCGTAACATCTGTAAGATTTGCCCTTTCCTGACCTCTGCCACCACCAAACTCTTCATCCATGCCCTCATTATTTCCCGCCTCGACTACTGCAATGCCCTTCTGTCTGCTCTCCCTATGACCCGAATAGCCCCACTGCAGTCCATCATGAATGCAGCAGCCAGAATTATCCACTCCTCCCACCGCTTCACCAGGGCGGTTCCCCTCTGTGAATCCCTCCACTGGCCTCCTGTCCAGTCCAAAATCAGATTCAAGATACTGTGTCTGACCTACAAATCTGTCCACAAAACCTGTCCAACCTACATTTCTGATCCTACTCAGAAATACACACCAAGCAGCTCACTCCGCTCCTCCAATGAACTTGGCCTGACCGTACCCCGCATCACCCAGTCCCATGCACACCTCCAGGACTTCTCAAGAGGCGCTCCAACACTATGGAACGTCCTACCTCCACCCATTAGGGCAGCCCCCTCCAACACCTTCAAGAAGGCCCTCAAAACTCACCTTTTCACTCTGGCCTACCACCCCTCACAATTGCTCTAAACCCACAGCTGAACTCTGGTCCCCTACCTCCCCCTTTAGATTGTAAGCCTTTGGGCAGGGTCCTTCTCCTTTTGTGTCCTACCTGATCATGCACCTCCATTACTGTAAACCCATGCTATGCATTTGAGTGAACCCTAACTTGCCTAATCTCCATGCTCCATCCAGTGACTGACTAAGCATTACCTTGTACTCATACTGTGCTGTGTGATCTGGTTTTCTGGTATTCCTGTATTGTCATTTTGCTGTATGTCACCCCTAAATATTGTCTGTAACCTAAATTAATGTCCAGCGCTGCGTAATATGTTGGCGCTTTATAAATACAATAAATAATAATAATAATGCTGTTGCGGATCTTTTAGAGCAGAGAGGAAGTTCTGAGTTCAGGCCCCTTTCAGACATTATGCTGGATACACACGGTGCGTTCCCGCACTCGATGCGCCAGTCGATTTGATTATTTCCGACATGTCTGATTTGCGTTTCGATGGATCGTTAGGTCGATTTGGCATACTTTACATGTAAATCGACCTAACAAGCATCGAAATGCGCTCGGAAATAATCGAGTCGACGCGAATCGACGGGCGCATTAAGTGCGGGAACGCACCGTGTGTATCCAGCATAAGTGCAGGAACTACAGAATATCCCAGATAGCTCATGGTGCCCCAGAACTAGAGATGGAATCAAGTGTTTGAAGACGAACCGTTCACAGCGAACAACACCGAATGTTCGCAAAGTTTGTGTTCACCCTCATGTTTAAGCATGGGGCGAATGCGAACTTCATGTAACGTTCGCTGTAAGCGATTCACCAATGAACAGCTCGTGCCATCACTGCCCAGACCCTCGTGCCATCACTGCCCAGACCCTCGTGCCATCATTGCCCAGACCCTCGTGCCATCACTGCCCAGACCCTCGTGCCATCACTGCCCAGACCCTCGTGCCATCACTGCCCAGACCCTCGTGCCATCATTGCCCAGACCCTCGTGCCATCATTGCCCAGACCCTCGTGCCATCACTGCCCAGACCCTCGTGCCATCATTGCCCAGACCCTCGTGCCATCACTGCCCAGACCCTCGTGCCATCACTGCCCAGAACAACTGGAAAAAGCATAAGGGGACTAAAAGAGCCTAAAGAGTTTTAGGGATTACAAAATGCCCCTGAAGCCAAGCTCACATCCAGAACCGCTGGAGTATAGCAAGCCTATAGCTTGTAAATGTTACTGAGCCACATCAACCAAACATACAGGCAGCCAATTTCGGGCTTTCTGGTCCTCATCAGTGCATGGCAGGAATTGATGTGGCTCCGTGAGCCTCAAGATTTCTGCATGTAAATGAAAACATTTACATTTGGTAGCTGTAGAAAATCTAAAAAAAAAAAAAAAAAAAAAAAAATGACGGCCGTCTATGTCCCTGTTGTGAATATTCTGTTCACTTTCTATCCGTGTCAGGATCACCAAGAACACGGGGTAAGGGAAAATCTCACAAACAATAATAGAAAATTCACAGTTGTCCTAACCAGTTTCATCCCCTTTTAAAGCTTTCAAAAAACAGCACCAACATCTTCTGTAGAGCTGCATATACTACAAACCAGACAATAGTGGGGAACAGACATTGTACACAAGCAGTTTACATTACCAACATCATGTGATATTGGTGATGCACGGTAGCCTACTCCCTCGTCTGATGGGAAGTTATCTGTAGCCTAGCTTTCTGTGTGATATTGGTGATGCACGGTAGCCTACTCCCTCGTCTGATGGGAAGTTATCTGTAGCCTAGCTTTCTCTATAATATTGGTGATGCACGGTAGCCTACTCCCTCGTCTGATGGAAAGTTATCTGCAGCCTAGCTTTCTCTGCACACTTGAAGTTTGCTGCTTCTGCTCACACAAAAATCATCTTGTCCCAGTTTAAAGCACACATGACACAAAGACTTGTGCTAACGAAACAACAGTGGTCAGTCTCATCTGCATGTGCGTCAGGCTTGCGTTTGCTGAGAAAGCTAGACTGTAGATACCATCAGCCAACAAAGTATCAGCCAATCAGGAGTCGGCATTATCACATGGCAAGGCTCCACGAGGACATGGAAGCAAGCTTTATTGCATTAAGGGTAAACTTCTAATTGCTTTTGATATAGTTTTATCTAATTCATTTTGGATGCTAAAAGAGAGAACTGAGAGGATAGCCAATCATGCACAATATGACACTTAGTGAGTCAGGACACTGCAGACATTGCTATTCTTAATGGAACTTACATTTTATTGAAAATAGGCCAGGCATTGGTAAATATTGGCATAATGTGGCCTTTTGTTCCATTTTAGCGGTAACATTAGATCAGTGCAATGATAAAGAGCTGTGGAAATTCTGATTCCATAAGGCAGGGGACATACTTGACTGTTTTCTGCACAGAAAACCTGATGTAAACTGAGAACTCATGTTAATCAATGAGCTAGGGCACACAAGGCATTTTTCACATGCAGAAAAAAATGACATCCTGCTATAGAATTCTGCACATTTTGTCCTGTTTCCGCTATCATTTACATTAGCTGCTGTGAAAACGCATGCAGAAAAACATGCACAGAAAACTGAAAGACAAGTATGTCTACTGCCTTAATGGACCACTCCCGCATAAAAAAGTAAGCAGTCAAAACCTGACCGAACTGACAGGGTTTGGACTAGTCCCATCTCCCCATGGGGGATTCTCAGGGTTTTCTCTGTTTTCAAAAGCTTTTTCAAAACGGCAGTTTAACTGCCAAAACAGTAAGATACAGCCAGCTTCCCTACTCAATTGCACACTATTTTGGCAGTTAAACTTAGCAATTGCCATTCAGGAAATGCTTTTGAGCTCAAAGAAAACCCTGAGAATCCCCCATCAGGAGGAGATGGACTAGTCCAAAGACTGTCGGTTCTGTCAGATTTAACAGCTTACTTTTTTAGCTGGAGTGATCCTCAGCGGGCTCAGTAGCAGAGCAATAATTTTGTACTGCAACAGTCAGTACAATACCTTGCATGGAGACAAACTAGATCTTTTCCAATCAGATTTCTGCTGAATTTTAATTAGACTTGAGGCACCAGTGTGACCAGCTGTACAGTGTTACCCCCAGACACAACATAGACACACTGTAGCCCTAGCATTACCAGCTACAATTAGATGAGACAGCTGATAAGAAATCACACAAACAGGTTTTGTCACCTCAGCTTCAGGCAAGGCAGACCTGTCATGTCAGTTCTCTAAAGAGAGTAATATTTGCTCTGTTGTGTTGACATTATCACAGTTGTTAAACTATCATAACTGGAAGAGTGATATGTGAATAAATAGCTACTGAGCCATTGATCAGCCCGTGCTGTTTTTCTGTATTAACAGGTTGCAGTGCAGACATATGAGAGGCAACAGTTGCTACCAATATTGGAGGAGGGAATTTGAGACTCTCCAGGTAAGCCTGCTGCTCTCAGTATATTTATTGCTATATAAAGTAACTTGCTTAGCACAGACGCTGCTTCCAAATATACCTACAAATGTAAAGCTGATCTCTAGCCACATATAAATTTACATTACGACTCTCTCCAGCCCTTCCCAGAAGTTGACCACTCAGTAAAACTAATTGAAAATACCTCCATAAGAAAAGTGTCGCAATTTGCTTTACCACAAGCTCCTGCGCCCGTGATTCTATCGGGTGCCCCTGTGCGTCAATATTTTACTGTGTCTTCACTAACTGGATGCTGAAATGTACCTGCTGTGCCAAATATCACGGTTCAGCGGCGGGGAATTGGGGGGGGGGGGGGGGGCAGAAAGTTATGGTTTGGGGAGATTTAGGGTTAAGCGCCACACAGGGTGGGTGTTAGGGGGGTGTAGGCTTAGGCACCACCAGGGCAGGTCTTAGGCACCGCCAGGGGAGGGTTCTGTGTGAGAGTAGGGTTAGGTTTAGCCATAGTGATATCACATGGGGTAAACTACTGTGTATAAAAATTACACCACGCCTCCTTTGAGAAAGCGGGCCGCTTGCCAGCGAAACATGTTGGGTATGTTTGGCGTGGCCACGCATCCAGCTAGATGTTGAGCTCCCTGCCGTCTTGCCGGGCAACGCTACACATTGCGACCAGGCCACTGCTGTAAGGCTCCATCAGGCCTACGGGATCCACCGTTACTGGAGTCAGTCTCTCACTGAGGATTGAGCACATGAGTCACCAACGCAGCTCATCTCTTCTACGGTAGCCATTTAGGCTGTATCCATCTGGACCTACAGATACTGCAATTTATACCATCTTGAATCCTCAACCCATTGGGGTAACTTTGTTCATTGTGTGGCTAGCCTCAGAATACTGAGTGACACCTACATGAGACGCTTCGGTCGTCCAGACCCACGTGAATGAATGTTAAACATCTGGTCGGTAAGATAATATTGATATTGTGCATGCACGGCACGCTGCTTTTCTGGCTTACATTGCTGCATGTACCCCTCCCTGGCTTAGCTGCTGCTATGATGCCATATAGACAATCTCCTGAGGAATACTCTTTGGTGGCATAATAAGTTGGAATCTCTTATTAATCTTTCATAAAACTTTTCCATAAACTAATGCTTACCGCACACCGTTACTTGGTTCTGTAACCTTGGAGATATATAGTTCAGCAGGCAATGGATATTGAACTCCGTTTTCATGATAATCCCTGTGGATAGTAGGATTTCTGCATTGGTAGCTGGTCTGGTATGAATGTGAAGGCGCCGGTCTGATTGCAGGGTGGCCACCTAGCTATATTTTTTATTGTAGTGTTTTTGCGTAAGTGTGTTTTTGGATTAATAAAGTATTTTTTGATAACTTTGTAAAATATGTGTTGATTGTCGGTTCCACTCTCCTCATCCTCTCTATCCTAGTGTTTATACTGTGTATAAAACTACCGTATACAGTCAAACAGGGATTCCAGAGCAATCTGTGAGTTTCCAAAGAGGTAGTACCCTCCCCCCTACTAAATGGCCAAAAGGGTCACTAAAACCAGATCAAAAATGGCTAGGTACTGGGGGTAACAAAGTGCAAGTGCTATACAAAGGCACTAATATCTCTGCTCATATGTAGGTATCTGACCGGAATCTCTTGTACTATTAGAGATAATATCCTTATGTGTGTGTGTGTTCCATGTCCACAATTTTAACCTATTCAACAAATGTTTTATTTGTACTCAACAAGTTTTATTAGTGTCAATAGAGCACAATCCCTGTTGTTTCCCTGACACCCCTTGGACCCAGTTTGAATATTCTACTAATCGATATCAGGTAACAGTCTATATTGGTGAAATTACCAATATTCTTCTATCGGCAATATCTTGCGTCCATTTTTCCTTTCGACCATATTAAATGTACACACGCCCATATCCCTAGCTGCTATGTGCAGAGTCAGATGTGGTGGGTTGTGTACTCTTGAGGTATAGTCAATGAGAAGCAAATTATTCCAAGTTGATGCAGCATTATGCTAATTTTGTATGCAAATGTATGCAGGGCTGTGGAGTCGGTACAAAAATCTTCTGACTCCGACTCCTCGGTTTATGAAACCACGACTCCAACTCCTACTCCGGACACCCAAAATGGCTCCGACTCAGACTCTCCGCCTCCTTAGTCTAATACTTAACAGGGCTGTGCATTTTGTACAAAAATCATCCGACTCAGACTCCTCAGTTTATGAAATCAACGACTCAGACTCCAACTCCAGGTGCCCAAAATTGCCCCGACTCCGACTCCACAGCCCTGGCTAGAACATAAATCAATCAAATAATGCTAAGGTAGAATTCAATTGGTCCATTTTCAAGCTGCATAAATTTGCATAATCCTGCATCAACTCTAAATTATTTGCATCTCATTGACCATCCCCACTCCTGAGGAAGCCAATGCATCAGTCTTTGTCAGGCCAGGTCACAAATAACCTCTGCACTCCCTTCTCATGCCCGAATGCATCCATGCTGCGCCTTCAGCATCAGTTACAGGATTAAAAGCATATTCCTATTCCTCTGAGTTTATCAACAAATAATCATCCTGATTCTAAACGTTTTGCTCTAGTAAACTGATAAGAACACATAATTTTATCTGTGTTTCAAGTATCCCCTCCTAACTCTATAAACATGTAAACACAACATCCAAACTCTATTACCCTTTAACTATGAAGCAGTTCCATTTTCCGAATTATAAATGATCTGTAGTAACCTCAGCATATTTCCTGCACTGCAATCGTGAAATTCTAACCTTCATGTGAGCACAGCATATGTACTCTTCAAGTATTCTCATTCTATGACTGCTGAGCATTGCAGTGCACCTAGATTACCACTAGGAGGTGGTGCAGGGATAGGTGACCTTTCCTGTGCCTCACAGCAGCATGTATGGAACAGCAGAGAATAGCTGTGAAATAATATTTTCATTTTCCACTCACCGGTTTCTTCAGGAAAAATATGGACAGAGCTCCAATTATTGGGACGTCTCCAATTAACGGCTCCAAAATGACTCTTATTGTACCGTGCAGCTGAAAGGGGTAAAGAGAACATTACTGACAATGGCTTGTGGGTATAGTTTACAGCTGAACTTTAAACAAACAGCTGAATATACAAATCATGGGATAAATAGATCTAAACAGTTATACTTTGTGTTCCCCAACCCTATCCTCAAGGCCCACCAACAGTGCATGTTTTGTGGAAATCCACAGAGGTAGTTAATCAGCTCTGCTGAGACACGAATTGCCTCACCCATGCATGTTTGTGGTTTCCTGCAAAACATGTAGGCCTGGTGCACACCAGAGGAGTTTTTCTGAGCGTTTTGAGTTTTTAAATCTGCTGCTAATGTTATCCTATGTGTCTGTGCACACTGGAGCAATGAGGTTTTGTAAAAAAAAACCATAGCATTACATTGGGAAGAGCTTTTGAAACCTCTAAAAGCTCTTCCCAATGTAATGCTAAGGTTTTTTTTTACAAAACCTCATTGCTCCAGTGTGCACAGACACATAGGATAACATTAGCAGCAGATTTAAAAACTCAAAACGCTCAGAAAAACTCCTCTGGTGTGCACCAGGCCGTACTGTTGGTGGGCCTTGAGGATAGAGTTGGGGAACTCTGCTTTAAATAACATAAAAAGAAAACTCTTCAACCAATCTTGTGACGCACATGTCATACTGCATAGTAAGAAAGTTTACACCATTTCATGCTGTTGCAGGTATGTGGCCTTCTGTGTCCTCAGAACAAAAAACGCTCATCACCATAAGTTAGGACGTTTATAAAGGGGATGTGCCCAACAAAACAGCAAAATCAGTTAACCCTTTGCACACTCACATCCAAATGCTTTCATGCAAATCAATCACACAGGAACCACTGCTATCCCTACAGCTAAGTTAAAGTGACACGGAAGCAAAAAACAACTCATGATATAATGAATTGGTTGTGTAATACGGAAATTTAATAGAATATTAGTAACAAAGAAAATAGTGTCATGTGTTATTTTTAAATATATAGTGTATTTTATAACATTGCATCATTCTCTAAGAATTGCAGTTTCCACAATACACTCAGCATTTTAAGTGATTTCACAGAGCAGGCTATTGACCCTTTTGAACTTTTCTCTGCAGAAAAACCATAGACAAAGAACCAACAATGGGAGACAGTTCAGATAAGAGCTTCAAAAAAAAGTGCTGTCCAAGACTTTATAAAGTCACAGAGCTCACAGAAGCTCCTTTGCATAGATAACAACTGACGTTTCTTCCTGTACTGGAAACAATATGACACTTATCTGTGCTAATAATGCTAATAATGTTAATAATGTTTTATTTCTTAAGGGGCCCATACACCTAAAGATTTTCCCACCGATATACGGTCGATTCGATCACAGTGATCAAATCGGCTGTGAAATCGCCGCGCACACCGCTGACAGAACGATCGATTTCCGCCCGAAATCGATCGTTCCCGTCGATTCGTCCGTGCTGAAGATTTTTCTCGATCGCCGGCGGGTCGGGAGTGCGTCGATAGCGGTGTTCGAATGCCCGACGACCGACGCAATACAGCGGGTATACATTACCTGTTCCGGCCGGCGCGAGTCCCCTTGGCCCCGCTGTCTTCTTTCCGCGCTGGGTTCCGGACCGGCTGCAGCTACACAGAACTTCCTGTCCCGGCAGGAAGTTTAAACAGTAGAGCGCCCTCTACTGTTTAAACTTCCCCTGGACAGGAAGTTCAGTAGCTGCAGGGACGGTCTGGAGCCCGGAGCGGAGAAGAAGACAGCGGGGACCAGGGGACTTGCGCCGGCCGGAACAGGTAATGTATGCAGGAGGGGGGGGGGGGGGGCAGCAGCGGCAGCTCCACAGATTGTGATCGGTTTCAGGCTGAAATCGATTAACAATCTGTTTGCAGTAAAGGTGGCCACACAATCCCTCTCTGATCAGATTCGATCAGAGAGGGATCTATCTGTTGGTCGAATCTGATGGCAAATCGACCAGTGTATGGCCACCTTAAGCTGTACTACACATTCAAATCATTATATCATAAGTTTATTTGGTACTTATCCGTTAGCCGGGCGTATCCTCTAGGTGGCGACAAAACTCCATCAGAGTTACATCTTTCCCTACTATCCATGGCGGCCTGGAGGGGGAATAGTAATTAGCGCCACCTGCCGGATGCGCCCGGCTAACGGATAAGTACCGTTTATTTTCACTTCAGATTCCCTTTCAAAGCCAGGGGGCTTTGTTACAAAGAAATACATTCTCTTGGGTAGGTAACTTTGTGGTAGCTCTATGCAGTATATGTGCGAGCTACAGAGCATAAGCAGCCCCATCCATGCACCACCTCGATTGCGCTCATGTGGCCAGTAGCGTTCTGCGCAGTTCCAAGTTTTTATGAACTGCACAAGTGCAGAACACTCCCGGCAATGGGAACACAATCAGGAGGCGTGCGGCCCGAGACAGCTGTTAGAAGGGCACTGCTGCTCATCGGAGCAGCGCAGAGTAATGGCAAGCGGCCAGGAGGACTTCAGAGGGTTGGAAGAAGCCCCAGGTAAATTAAACTGGCATCTTTTAATTAACTTTAGGTTTCCTTTAATTAGCATTTCCTTCTTCTAGGTTGATTAATAACATCACATAAAAAAAAGACCATGTGGTCTAATTTTGTATGCATACGCTGTCATTTTGACCTGTGATCCCCTCCAATTGAGGTGTAGCTAATTACACATGCCCAGGAGTGTACTTTCTTGTATTGCAGTGAATACCAGTAATAACTTCTCCTTGTTGCCCCTAACAGAAACTGGCAGACAAAAGGGTCAAAGTATGTTTTGTGTTATATCGTACAGCACTACTGTACTCCCAAGTTCTTAAAGGACAACTGAAGTGAGAGTGATATGAAGGCTGCCATATTTATTTCCTTTCAATCAGACCAGCAGGGCTGCCAGGCAACTGGTATTATTTGGCTGCAGTAGTGTCTGAATCACACCAGAAACAAGCATGCAGCTTATCTTGCCAGATCTGATAATAATGTCAGAGACACCTGATCTGCTGCATGCTTGTTCAGGGTCTATGGCTAAAAGTATTAGAGGCAGAAGATCAGCAGGATAGCCAGGCAACTGGTATTGTTTAAAGGACAACTGAAGCAAAGGGACGTGGAGGCTGCCATATTTATTTTTAAAGCAATACCAGTTGCCTGGCTGTCCTGCTGATCCTCTAATGCCTCTAATACTTTTAGCCATAGCCCCTGAACAAGCATGCAGCAGATCAGATGTCTCTGACATTATTATCAGATCTGGCAAGATAAGCTGCATGCTTGTTTTTGGTGTGATTCAGATACTAATGCAGCCATATAGGTCAGCAGGGCTGCCCGGCAACTGGTATTGCTTAAAAGGAATTAAATATGGCAGCCTCCATATCCCTCTCGCTTCAGTTGACCTTTAAACTTCTCACAGACTAAATGTTGTCAGGATTACATGCTGGTTTTGTAACAGATCAGTCCCAAAACCAGCCTTCTTCAGAAGAATTGAAGACACAGGCAGGGGAAAATCACTTCATTTGGTGCTGAAAACAGATGATGGGATCCAGAACAGCTGGCTTTGTAGAGCAGGTGCTACAGAGGAATTATATAACAGCTCTGCAGAATCTATCTTCTGTTGCATATATTGTCTCAGTCCTTATTTTTCTTTTTAGACGGCTATATTAAAACCACAAACTCAGACCTCTGATGTTACATCTTGGCAACACTCCTACCCAAAGTCCTTACCAGCCCTGCGATACCCCCAGTAGGACCCTTATTGCTACTTATCCAAACTACAGGACATTTTTAACATAAGGAAAAGTGCTTATCATTGTTGTATACTTATTATAAAGTCCCATCGATTTATACTAGAAAAGAATAGAAAACTCAAAGCAATTTCGTTCCACAGACATAAGTGCATGTGAGTATAGAGACAGCATAAATGAAACAAAAAGCATTAGATGAAAGCAGATGAACCTCTCTGTTCAAAAGGCTGCTTCACAAACAGCCACCAAGCTGTTCCTCTTCTCTAAGAAAATATAACTCCAGGTTATAGCAGGTCATGCTTATGCTTTGGTAACAGTGTGCAGTGATACTAGCAATGTGTGCTTGTTGGGCAAAGAAAATAGAGAATTGTTCCAAGGGTGGGAATAGAAAGGGCATGCAGGCAATGAGGAATGGTAGATAGGTGGTAAGGCATATAATGCGAGTGATGGTTCGGTCACAAGTTTATCTGCCCGATCTCTCCCCACCCCCTGCACTAGGCCCGGATTTACATCACAGGAGCCTATAGGCACAGATGTCCTGGCACCCTAGACTTCGCCTTCCATGAACCTACAAACACCTGCCGAACTGTGCTGGCTGTCCTAGTTGTCACTTCTCTCTTAGTTCCCTTGCCCTTCATAGGTAGCTACAGGTGCCCCGTAATACTGAGGATTCCTCTGGCTTCCTAATACCAACTTACCCGTGACTGAAGGGAGCTCTCGTCAGAGTAATGCCGAGAGCAGGTTGCGTAACCTCTCAATTACACTCATCAGGACTCTGCATAGGGAAGGTGAGCAAGAGGCGCTTAAGCAGCAGAGTGAGCCGCCTTTCTATCATCAGGCGCCTGTAGGCACGTGCCTACAGTGCCTTATGGTAAATCCAGCCCTGCCCTGCACACAACTCTCAGAGGCAAGGCTGGATTTCTGGAAAGGTCTTGGGCGGCAGCTGGCCAAGGGGCAGATGGACATGGAAAAGGGATTGCTGCATATTGAAGAAGAGGCTCAAAATTGAATACAAAGATTACAAGTAAGGAGCAACCCATAGAAATACCGTAGGGAACAGCTGCTCAGGGGACTTGCATAGGACTGAAGGAGGCTGCTGTACATGAATGTTAGACATGAAAGAAGAGGCTGCACAATGAAAAGGAGGGAGTGGTGCATATGGAAGGGAAGCTGCTAGAAAGTTGGCCTAGGAGAGGAAAAAGTATAAATCCGCCCTTGCTCAGTGGTGCCTTTTCCCAAAACATAAAGAAGGTAAGAGGCCACGCCCAGCTGCACTTCTGGGAGTGGCTGTGACCTGTCACAGCCACTGTTAAGGCAGGGGGGAAACTTGACTGTTTTCGTGCACGTGCACGTTTTTTGCACAGAAAAACTGAGAACTCATGTTAAAGGGAACCTAAACTGTTTAGTTAGGCAAGGTGAGTTAAAAGGTAAGTTAAAAAAGTTGAATTTACCCTAGGGCTTCTACCAGCCCTGTGCAGCTGCCCTGTGCCTGCACTGTCGATTAGTGATCCTCCTGTACCCCGCAGTGACTCTCTACTGGCCTGCCGACTGGCGAGTCAATGGCCGCGCATAACAGCGGGGGAACGGAGGATCGCTTTGTGATGGCGCAGGCACAGGGCGGCTATAGGGGGCTGGTAGAAGACCCAGGTAAGTTAAAGTCTTTTTTTTTTCAGTATAGGTTTACTTTAATCAATGGGCTAGTTCGCACTTATTGCATATTATTCTTCCCCACTTGTCATCCTCAGAGGTAAGTCTGTGGCATACACTTCCTTTTAACAATTGAAAATTTGCCACAGCAAATGTAGAAATTTAGCCTTGGTACAAAACGCCATTTGTATAGGAAAAAAATCATTCAGATTCATATTCTAAAGAATAATGATAAAAACGTTATCACTGAATAATCAGTTGCAAATTTTGCTCCAGTCATGGAGGGGTTACATCTGTAAATATACAAATATATGGGGGGAAAGCAGCTCAGGACATTTATTTATAGCTTGTCAAACTGAACAGAAGGCGTGTCAAGCACTGTGCTGAGTGAAGGACA
This sequence comes from Hyperolius riggenbachi, assembly GCF_040937935.1. NCBI lineage: Eukaryota > Metazoa > Chordata > Amphibia > Anura > Hyperoliidae > Hyperolius > Hyperolius riggenbachi. The sequence goes on along the minus strand of NC_090650.1, from coordinate 69,144,534 downwards.
CGTGTGCCGCTCTGTATGCTGCTCTGTATGCACGTGGGGTACTGGCTGGCGTATGGAACTCATTAGATCACACGCCGGCTTCAAAGCAATGGGTTTATTTGTTCCTCCTACTCAGCTCTTTGAAAGGAGTATTGATAGGCTCCAGTGCACACAGGCCATATATATAATCAATGTCCATCAACGTTACAGGTCAATCATACTGTTACTGCTGGCTTCAAATGTGCAGGGGGGTCTGGGCCAATACTAATCAGACTAAAAGGTGCAAACACACACAGAGTTTGGGGCTGAACACTGTACAGATACAAAGAAGTGGGGGAAAGATCTCGGTCTCAAGACAGAGATTTTCTCAATCGACCATCTAAGCCCAAAGCACTCCAGTGTATGTATGAGCTTACAGGATACCCGAAGTGAGAAGGATGTTGAGGCTTCCAACAACAGAAGCAGTTAGGGCTCTTTTCCACTATGAAATGCGATCACGATTGCGATCGCGATTCCGATCGCGATCGCAATCGCGTTTCAATTTCCACCATGCGATTGCGATTGCGATTGAGCTACTATACTCATAGTCCAGCTCAATCGCATACAAAACGCGGCAGGACAACGATTGCGCTTTGACCAAAATCGCATCGCAATCGGATCGCACTAATGGAAATTGCTGCTGCAGTTTCCATTAGTTTAATCTACCCTGCGATTTGCGATCAGAAGCAAATCGCAAATCGCAGGCTAGTGGAAAAAGGCAGTTACCGTCAAGCTCATCTCTATGGTTCCTGCCTATTTAATCTGCAAGAGATCTGTGTGAAGATGTTCAGGTATGAAGTTACCTGATAAAACGTCAGCTCGATTCAATATTCAATCCATACAAAAATGCCCTGAAGGTGGCCACACACCATACCATTTTTTTAAAAATATCTGTTCAATTCAAGAATAACAATCAATTTTTGTGACGGATTGTAACAATTTAAAAATCTGACCAATCACACACACCTATGTTCAATTTTTCCCCAATCATGAATAAAATAATTAAAAGCTCAGAAAAAAATGATTGAAACTGTACATCAAATAATTGACAATCCATTACACACCATACAATTATTGATAACGTTGGTCTGAAATTTCCAATGTGTCCAATCTAAAAACAAAACAAAAAACGGGAAATCCAATTGGATTTCTCGCTCAAAAACAAAGAAAAGCTCTCGATTTTTGGGACAACCGATCGTAATTATTGAATTGGTGAAAAATTGGAGCTTTGAATTGTATGGTGTGTGGCCACCTTTAGGATAATCTGAGAGAACAGTAAACTGGCCTAACAGCCATTTCACATAAACTACTGCCCAAACTCCCTTTTCTCCCTTTATATGGATTTAAGTAAACCTACGGATTAATCAGGTAACTTCAGACATTTCTCACTAGTGCTGCATTTCACCTTGAACAAAGTCACCTGCACCATAACATACCTTCATTCAGAACCAGGTTTATACAATTTATGCTGGGAATACACGGTTTGTTTTTGAGCCATTTAGATGGCTCGATAGATAATTTCCGACATGTCCGATTTCCCGTTTCGCTGCTCGATTTCTCATAGAGGTGAATAGAAAAAGATAAGAAAACCAAATGGAAGATAAGAGAATAGACTGCAGAATCCTGTGGCAAAAACTATCGAGCACAGAATAGAGCTGCAGAAACGAACCGTGTATTCCCAGCATCAGTGCAAGTCCACAAGTGCTTGCAAAGTGACTTGTAGCTCAGTGCTACCGGGGCAGAGACTTCTGGTCACTGATCAGCAAACATGCAAAAAGGGAGCCGGGAAATTTGGACGCAGGGTGAATCAGAAAACCGTCTCACTCTGCTATTGCAAATTTCCCAGCGGCGTTAATTACTATTCCGCCTCCAGGCCGCCATGGACTCAGGGGTGAGATGCAATTCCAATGCCAGCTATTGCTGGTGGCTGAATTGCACTGATTTTTTTCGTAATTTGGGCTCCGCCTTTTGCCGGCACCCAAATTACCCTCTGCAGACCGCTATAGCATTAATTCACATTACAGCCTATGGTGGTGGCCCAAATGTCCGGCACCCTTTTTGCCTGTCTCGACTGATCAGGCAGGTATCAGACAACAAAGGGGGTGTAGCAATGCAAATGCGGAAAACCAGCTCTCTCTGCATAATGTGGCTCTGAAAGAGCTGACAGACAACACAGAAGCTAAGCTTCCAGACACAAATAAGCTGCCCTGCACACCACAAGTGAGAGTGATATGGAGGCTGCCAAATGCAATTCCTTTCAAACAATACCGGTTGTCTGACATTCAGGTCATCTCTTTGGCTGCAGTAATGATTGATGTACCTGAAACAAGCATGCAGCTAATCCAGTCAGAATCATCTGATCTACCTGCTTTTTGAGGATCTGTGCCTAAAAGTAATAGTGGTAAAGGATGAGCAGGAGAGCTTTGGTATACAAAAAAAAATGTCAGTCTCCACATCCCTCACATATTTTATGCTATCTAGCCGTTACTTCAAAAGCTTTAGGTGGGCGGTAGTGAGGTGACGTTTCATCACCCATAGCTTTGCCCAAGATTTCAGTCAAGGCAGAGAAACAGGATGTAGACGACACCCATCCCAACCAGCACAGGAAATGCTGACTCTTCTGTAATAAAATCATACATGGACTTATGTTTTAGCTGAACCACTTCAGCACTGAAGTGACAGTGAAGAGAAAAAAAAAGTATGATATAATTAATTCTATGTGCAGTACGGATAATTAATAGATTATTAGCAGCAAAGAAAAGAGTCTCATATTTTTATTTTCAGTTATATAGCTTTTTTTTTATAACATTGCATCATTTTTTAATATATGCAGTTTACACATTACACTCAGCAACAAATGATTTCACAGAGCAGAGCTAATGACCTTTTCAACTTTCCTCTGCAGAAAAACCATAAACAAACAAGAAACAATGAGAGACATTTGAGATACAAGCTTCAAAAAACAGTGCTGTCCAGAACTTTTTTGGTCCTGGAGCGCAGAGAAGCTCTTTAGTGTAGATAACAAGTGAAGTTTATTAACTCTTCCTGTACTAGAAACAATATCTGTGCTGCTAATGTTTTATTTCTTAGCTGTATGTCACATACAATTCATTATATCATAAGTTTATTTTCACTTCAGATTCCCTTTAATTCATTAATGTAGCAGCACCTGATGCTGTTTTGAATGTGATGCCTGGGCATACTGCTTTACAAAGAAACAGTCAAACTGCCCGCCACTGGAGTACATTTGAAATCGGCGCCGGTAGACTTGGGCGCAGGATACAGCGGTGTATAGCTGATCCTGCTGCTGCACAAGTCCGGGTAGATTTAATTACTATTCCCCCTCCAGGCCGAAATGGATAGTGGGGGAATGAAATAATTCGGCTTCCAGCGATTGCTGGAGGCCGAATTATTATGTTTTTAAGCAACCTCGGCTCCGTCGTCTGACGGAGCCGACGTTACTCACTGAGCGCTTCAATAGGAATGATTCCTATTAAAGTCTATGGAGGCGCCGGCTGCGCCCAATTCTAGCAGCGCTGAAAAGCACTGCTCCGCGTCACTGCCCTTCAGTGAACAAGATTGGATCTCTGTGTTAAGCCTCATCTACACTGGTAGATGAGGCTGCGATCCGGCGGCTCGATTAGCCGCCAGATCGCCTCTTCCGCGTCCCCGCATGTGCCCGCCGCGTCACCACTCGCCGCGCGTGCGCTGCATTCGATTCCCCGCTCGACCCCGCCGGCGCCGCTCATCTTCCGCTCGATTCCCTGACATTGTCCCCTCGCGGGGAGCGAGCAGGGAATCGGCGGAAGCAAGATCCGTCCTGTCGGATCTTATCAATCGAGCCGCTGATGCGGAACATAGCGGCCACATCTACGCGTGTAGATGCGGCTTTATGACTAGTACACCCCATGCAATTTCCCATCAGATTGGTGGGTTGAATCGATAATTCCCGACCAGGGCTGTGGAGTTGGAGTTGAGGGGTCAGAGTTGGAGCAATTTTTGGGTACCTGGAGTTGGAGGTTTCATAAACTGAGTCTGATTTTTATACTGACTCCGCAGCCCTGTTTCTGACAGGCCCGATCTGATTTCCAATTGATTTTCTGATCAATTTTGCACAGAAGTGATCAGAAAATCGATCAGAAATCAAATTGGACAGGAGATTGCATGGTGTATACCTGGCATGACACATCTCTTTATTCTTCTGATCCAGACAATGCAGTGAGTGACCTTCCCATTGTTCCATTCTATTTACCTGAATGCTCTTCACTCCAGCTCTGCAGAAATATCGCTTCACTTCCAAGTCAATCTCTGTGTTCCCGACAAAGCTGAGAAAGGGGAATAACAGAAGCAGTTTATAGCAGCTGTGATGGCTTCAGGGAAATATCACACAGACAGCATCAATAGTAGCTGCTGGTACAAATGACAGCAATCACTGCCTCTGCTGGATACACAGGCCAGAATATCCTCAGATATGTATTCCGCTATTTCTATTGTATCCTTATTATTCTGCTAGTACTCATCTCTAAAACCATGTGTAGTCATAACTGAGAGGGTATCTGCACATTTCACTAAGCTGCGCTTTCATAGTGATCCTTCTGTACAGCACGGTACGTTCATCTTTCCAGACACTTCCTAGTATTAAAGTGTACAGAGGGCCCATGAGATGCAAATATTTCCAGCTTGGAATTCCACCAATCAAAATACATCAGGAAGTGCTTAACGCTGAATTTAAAGCTGCGTACAATTTGCATGCAAACTACAAATATTTGCATCTCATTGACCATCTTTTATAATAAAATCCCAGGTATCCACATCCATTTGTGCCCCCGTACTGCGCACTGCACAAGGTCACGGCCCTGCGCATGCGCAGTATGGCAGGAAGGGAGTGGAAGGCTTGAAGGATACCAGAGCTGAACACCGTTGGAGAAATGGGGGGAGCAGGCATGTATGGGAAGCTGTCCTGATGCCCACTGCTACCCCCGTTCTCCTTCATCCCCCTCCTTTACTACCTAAATCCCCCCTGGCTGGGTCGACTGGGTGAGGCATTAGTGTGCAGGCGCAGTTGCGCATCGTCGTGGCCGCGGGCACGCGATGTAGGATGGATCACGGAGGGGGAGGAGGATGAAGAAGAACTGGGTGAGTGGTGGGCATCAAGACAGCTTCCCATACATGGTCTATTGACTGATGGCCATACACATTGATTTTTACTAGCAGATTCAATCACTCTGATCTAATCCACCGATTATGTATGACACAACAGGCTACATCCACCGATTTGCAGAAAAAAATCAATAAAATTACGATCAGACGGTCAATTTCAAGAGATTAGATGCAAAGGCAGAGCGCTGGAGATTAAACTCCCATAGGATTGTACTGTATAATAAAGTAGAACAGTGAAGTTTGATAGATTTTCAGTAGTTTTTATGGTGAAATCTATTGGAATCTGTGTGCAGTGTATGAGGGGATTCATTCCCCCTCTGATCAGATTAAATTCTTAAGGAGGCCACACATTGTAACATTTCAAAAACCTGACCAATGTATTACACACACGTTACATTTTTACTCAATTATGATATAAATGATTGAAAGATCAGAAAAAAATTGCTTGGGTCTGTACATCAAGTAATTGACACACACCATACAATTTTCATATACATTAATCAGAAAATCCAACACTCCCGAACGAATTTCAAGTTTTTATTTGATAAAAGAAGATCAGATTTCTCGAATGAATGGAAAAAAAAATCGATTTTTCTGTACAACCGATCAGAATTATCAAATTGGTGTAAAATTGGATCTTTTAATTGTATGGTGTGTGGCCACCTATACTCTTTCAACCACCTAGCTGTTGCTTAGAAAATAAAAAGTTCTAAAATGAGATTCTTCTGTACTAAACTACATTTCTTGTTTAAAGGACCACTGTCGTGAAAATGTTAAGATTTAAAATACATGTAAACATATGCATTTAAGAAGTACATTTCTTCCAGAGTAAAATGAGCCATAAATTACTACTCCTATGTTGCTGTCACTTACAGTAGGTAGTAGAAATCTGACAGAACGGTTTAAGGGCCTATTCACACTTGAGCGGGAATAACGCAATTTCCGCTCAGCGCAAAACGCTAGCAGTTTGTAAAAACCACTAGCCCATGTAAGCCTATGGCAGTGTTCTCACTGCCGCGTTTGCGGTTAGCGTTAACCACAAACGCGTAACATGCAGCGTTTTGCAGACGATTCGCGATTAGTATGCATAGCACCGCTAATCGCGATCGCTCCCAAAACGCTGCAGTGTCCAGCAATTTTTCCGTATTAATCACGGAAAAATCACTCCTGCAAAACGCTAGCGGTAATCACCGGCATTTTGTGGTTTTAGGTGTGAATGGGGCCTTAGACTAGCCCAGCTCCTCATGGAGGAGTTCTCAGGTTTTCTTTATTTTCATACGCAGTTAATGAATGGCAGTTGCTCTGCCCAACTGCCAAAAAAAGTGTGCAGCGAGCAGGGAGGCTGGCCAGCATCTTTGCATAAGGGCTCGTTTCCACTAGTGCGGCGTGCGTCTCGCAGACGCACGCCGGCACTGAGCTTGTGGGCGGGATCGCAGGCGAATCCCATGAGCCGTGCCATGCACGGCTATGGGATTCGCAGCCTCCGCCGCAAATTCTGCGGGGGGTTTCGGCCGAACCGCTCGCGCAAACGATTCGGCCGCGGCGCCGTTATCCCCTATGGCAGAGTTTCCCCGTGCGATTCATGTGCGGGGAAACTCTGTGGAATCGCGGCGGAAACCGCGATAGTGGAAACGGGGCATTAATCATTTTCAGGGAGTATCTTTATAAAGAATAAAGGCCATGCTGAGAATCCCCTATGGAGAGATGGACTAGCCCAAAACCTGTCAGTAATGTCAGATTTCTACTAGTTGCTGAAATTGACACCAACATAGGAGAAAAGTCATTTATGGATCATTTTACTCTGGAGAAAACGTACTTTTATTTGTAGGTGCTTACATATATTTTAAATTTTAAGATTTCGTGATAGTAATCCTTTAAATAGTTTGCCATGCATGTTATTTTATTTCAGTGCACTTATCGGCTTGTCTGAAGTCCAGCTTTCCTTTTCCAGAATATATACAACGAGATGTGGTGCGTCATCCAATTAGAAGACTGTCAAGTGATACAATTTTAACCAATTCAGAATCCATTAAACTATTTACATTCTTCCTGTTTGCTATGTCCTTCCATTAACCGGTTAAGCAGTTAAGTCTGAACATGTCTATAATGCCTGTTGTGAGTGAAAATGAGGCAATTATAAGATTAGTGGAGCCTAGGTACAGCATACTAGGATGATTATGGTGACTTGTGGAATTATAATTCATAGTAACTGCATCAGCATGTGGTACCTGGAAAGAGAGATGACACTATCCTCCCCCCTTTCTAATACATACTAGTAGCAACACCTACAGCTTAGCAACATTTACCTTATCTGAAGATCTAGAATGATCTGCCTCTTGTCCACGTTTTCTGTGTATACTTTCACTCCATTTACTCTCAGTGGCTGCAGGAAAGAAAGATTGGGAAATTAATTCTTACAGCCTATCTCTGGGCACAAATCAAAACACATCATCTAATAGCTTAGTGATCAATGCAAGCTAATGCTACCTTTTTGCATGGGAAAAAAAAACTAAACAAAAAAACCTTTGGCTGCTAAAAATTCTATTCTAAAGTTCTGAGACATGACCAGAGTCTGCTGTGAGGGACTCCTAGTGTAAGCTGTTTGGTGTTGGCTGTTTTTGGTTTCTGGACAGCAACATCTCCACCAGTGGGGTTATGAGCTTAATCTGGCGTTCTGATTAAATCGCCAGGGTGGCTGCGGGAGGGTTTTTTTTAAATAAAAAAAAAAATATTTCATGCAGCCAACTGAAAGTTGGCTGCATGAAAGCCCACTAGAGGGCGCTCCGGAGGCGATCTTCCGATCGCCTCCGGCGGCAAGAGATAACACGGAAGGCCGCAATGAGCGGCCCTCCGTGTTTCGCTTCCCTCGTCGCCATGGCGACGAGCGGAGTGACGTCATCGACGTCAGCCGACGTCTTGACGTCAGCCGCCTCCGATCCAGCCCTTAGCGCTGGCCGGAACTGTTTGTTCCGGCTACGCTGGGCTCGGGCGGCTGGGGGGACCCTCTTTCGCCGCTGCACGCGGCGGATCGCCGCGCTGCAGCGGCGATCAGGCAGCACATGCGGCTGGCAAAGTGCCGGCTGCGTGTGCTGCTTTTTATTTGGTGCAAATCGGCCCAGCAGGGCCTGAGCGGCAGCCTCTGGCGGTGTTGGACGAGCTGAGCTCGTCCAGACCGCTCAGCAGGTTAAAGTGGGCCTGAGCTCTTGCAGAGGACACAAGGAAACTTAGAGGTAGCGGCAAATACCAGGAGATTGGAGGAAAACAAGTGGGGGGGAAAAGGTAGGATGTGTTGGGCAATAGAAATACAAAACTTTCTAGGAAGGAACCAAAGGGTGGATGGTACACACCAATAAAACAAGCAAAGAGTATTTTTATCAAGAAATATGTCAACTTTTATTTATCAAAAGGTACAAAAATGTTTAAAATTGCCCTAGACTCAATCCCTAAAATTGCCCTGTACCTAAACTGTCCACTCCTTTCAACCATGCATACACATCACACACCATTCAGTAAAGCCCAAAAATAGATGGTATGAGTGAACCTTGCTGTCAAAAAGAAATGCATATATGCTATGTATAAGCAAAAGTTTGTTTATATATACTGTATGTTTGACTAATGAAAGTCCATGGGACATGAGAATCAATGTGGTCCAAATGGCCAGGTGCTCTTGGAGCTATATATTTGGCTAATGAAAGTCCATGGGACATAAAGATCAATGTAGTTCAAATGGCCAAGTGCTTTTGGCGCGAACACTCCCCACTTAGGGTAGACCAATATCAAGTCTCTTAGCAAAGCAGCAGATGTCCAAAGCAGTGTACAAAGCAAGCTTAGATCTTGTTAGATGAAGCATGAGCAAAACATAAGCAAAGCATGTCTGTTCCATACACACAGTAAATGCACAGCAGGCAGTTGTAGCTTATTAGATTAAAGCAAGTCCTCATTGTCCACAAGAACTGAGCATATTGATCCTGTTAGTTGAAGTATGAATACACTTCCAGTGCATACATCGAGAGGTAGCTGAGTACGTTAGGTACAGGCATACATGCCTTCAGCCCACAGTCTCTTAGTAAAGGATAGCATTGTAACGGCTCACCATGTTTGTGGTAATGTCCTTGAAGGATCACAGTTGGCTGTGCAGCATTGTAGAGTTCAATCCTTAGCCGATCTGCCAGGTGTGGCCATGCACAGGAGGAGTCCCAGTGGATCAGGGCAATGGGGATGCCGGGCAAACACGCAGTGACGCCACCTATAGCCCCGACATGTTTCACGGGCTCCTTGCTCGTTTCCTCAGGGGGCGTGGCTCACCGCTGTATACTAGCATTGACATTAAATGGGCTTCCTGGGCCAATCACACGGCCGAGAGGCGGGACGATCCAGCCACGCCCCCTCTCCCAATAGCGGCAAAGCGCGTCATCCCCCTAACACATCCATCCCCTGTCGCAGCAAACCGGCGCACAGAGGGGAGGAAGAGGGAGGCGCGCATCGCCGCATCATCACGCAGAGTCCCCGCTGTCCAGACAACCATGCCAGGACAAGTCAGAGACCTGCGATCATAGAGGAGAGGGGGCGGGGCCGGGCCGACCCGCATCTCAGCTCACCCACTCACATAACAAAAAGTAAATGACAACATTAGTTAATTCACTCAAATGTAAAATTGCAATACGTAATAGAAAAATGTATATATTCCTAAACCTCCTAAACATCAAAACGTTCTGTATGGGCTGCTAAGTAAACATATGCCTTGCAGCCAGAAAAACAGCATGAAGCTGAACCACATGTATTTGAATCAATCTCTGGAAAATACGTATATATCCTTCAATGGCGCCCAGGGAAGCAGAGGTTAATCGGGACCCAAAGGATAGCCCAGAAGGAAAATCAGGCAGAGTCCCAGGGGAAAGGGTAGGGGGGGGGGAGGAAGAAGACAGAGAAAGGAAAAGGTTGGGGAAAGAACGAGAGGGAGGGATAAGGGAAGGGGGGGGGGGGGAGGAGGGATGGAAGGAAAAATAGGGGAATAGGAGGGAAAACAGGGATGCCCACCAGGCGGACAGATTGAAGTAAAAAGGACTATGCAGCAAGGAAGGAAGCGAAACCTTCCATCTCATTGAGACCAGGGGAGATGTCGCCTTGAGGTCAAAAATCCACCGACATTCCCGTTGTTTAACCGCTTCAGCCTTTAGTGTTTTTTCACCTTATGGATCCGAGCAATTTTCACCTCCCATTAATTCGCCAATAACTTTATCACTAATTATCACAATGAAATAATCTGTAGCTTGTTTTTTCCGCCACCAATCAGGCTTTTTTTGGGTGGTATATTTTGCTAAGAAAATTTTTATTCTAAATGCACTTTTATGGGAATATTAAGAGAAAAATGGAAAAAAATCATGATTTGTCAGTTTTTGGCCGTTATAGCTTTAAAATAATACATGCTACCATAATTAAAACCCACATATTTTATTTGCCCATTTGTCCTGGTTATTACACAATTTAAATTATGTCCCTATCACATTCTATAGCGCCAATATTCTATTTTGAAATAAAGGTGCATTCTTTCAGTTTTGCGTCCTTCACTATTTACAAGCTTATAATTTAAAAAAATATTAGTATTTTAACCTTTTGACATGCATATTAAAAAAGTTCAGACTCTTGTAACTATTTATGTTTTTTTTTTTTTATTGTAATTTTTTTTCAAATAAAAAATTTAATTGAAATATTTTTGGGTGTGTGTGAGGTAAACGGCTAATTTTAAATGTCAAAATGTCTATTCATTTTAATAAAAATGTATGTATATGTAGTTTTACTATTTGGCCATAGTCATTTTTTTTTCTTGGGCTACCTGTAAGCGTACTTACAGGAAGTGAAGAGGGGATGTGTAACAGAACAATCGTGGCTTCTCCATAGAAGCCAGCGATCGTTCTAAGGGACTTAGATCAATGAATGGGAACTGCTTTCCCATTCATTGATCTCCGGGCTAACCCCGGTGGTTCCGGCCCTGCGTACCCTGGCAGCTCTGTTTTCTTATAGATGTAGCTCCTATGTCCAGCATACATATTTGGACGTAGGGGCTACGTCCTGAAGGCTAAAGTGGTTAAGCGATCTGTCCTGATGGCCCCTTCTAATTGACCTATGTATGCGGTCTAGCCCAACAAATCTCAGACCCCTGTAATCACCATTATGGTATTGCCTGAAATGCTGGCCGACGGGTGCAGTGGAGGTTAGACTTTTAATGCTCTTTATGTGCTCAGACATACGTTCACGCAATTCCCGCGTTGTCTTGCCGATATAAAAAGCCCCACAGGGGCACATCAGCAAATATACAACAAATTTTGTTATACAGTTAACATAATGTGCTTACCTCCACTGCCTACCGTCCGGGAAACCGACAGACACGCCAATATGCATATATCTCCACCAGTGGGGTTACGAGCTTAAAGTGGACCTGAGCTCTTGCAGAGGACACAAGGAAACAAAGGTAGCGGCAAATACCAGGAGATTGGAGGAAAACAAGTGGGGGGCAAGGGGAGGATGTGTTGGGCAATAGAGCCTGATAATATATTTCATTCTCCCCTCTTCTTCCTTAATACCACACCACAAATGCATAAAGGACCAGATGGGACAGCTTGACCACTGAAGCAAATGCATTTTCCCAGGCTGCCCGTTTGGCTATGTTGTGCATAACCATTATGTGGAGTCATGTGGCCCAGAGCCGGTTCTCTTATGAAGCAAGGTGAAACATTTGCATCAGGTGCAGAGATTACAGGGGCGGCATGTTGGTACTTACAGCATATGATGCAGTCAAACGAGGAGAATAAGTGAGAGGGGACCGTGGTGAAGAGGTCATCATTGGGGAAAAGCAGCTTGTTGTGCTGTGTGAGGAGTCTGATAGTGAGTGAGGAGGGGCAGGAGAGCAGTGTTTCATTTGACTTGCACAGCAGAAAGTGTGGAGGAGGGCATCCTCTCAAGTTTGCCTCAGGCAAACTCAGGCCATACTGTTAAATAGTTCACACACTATTGTTATGCTCATTTTTCCGCCACATCCACAATCACTTGTGACCACACCTACTTTACCATGATGTACCACAGATACCGTAGAAAAAAAAGACCCACCATCAACAGAAAAGCTCCCTCTGGTAGTAGATTATGAGGAACACAACTGAGTCATCTAGCAGTAGGTGCATTCCTGCCACTGTTTTTCTACCAGGTTCTCAGGAGAAAAGGAACAGGGTCATGCACGTGTGTATGCAGATATGGATTTCCTGTTCTAATGAATGCCAAATAGAAAATTGACAGGAATGATCAGTTAGGCACGGCTCTAACCATTTGTACAAGACCTTTATGTACATACAGTGGCTTGCAAAAGTATTCGGCCCCCTTGAAGTTTTCCACATTGTCATATTACTGCCACAAACATGAATCAATTTTATTGGAATTCCATGTGAAAGACCAATACAAAGTGGTGTACACGTGAGAAGTGGAACGAAAATCATACATGATTCAAAACATTTATTTAAAAAAAAAATAACTGTAAAGTGGGGTGTGCGTAATTATTCAGCCCCCTGAGTCAATACTTTGTAGAACCACCTTTTGCTGCAATTACAGCTGCCAGTCTTTTAGGGTATGTCTCTACCAGCTTTGCACATCTAGAGACTGAAATCCTTGCCCATTCTTCTTTGCAAAACAGCTCCAACTCAGTCAGATTAGATGGACAGCAGTTTTCAGATTTTGCCACAGATTCTCAATTGGATTTAGATCTGGACTTTGACTGGGCCATTCTAACACATGGATATGCTTTGTTTTAAACCATTCCATTGTTGCCCTGGCTTTATGTTTAGGGTCATTGTCCTGCTGGAAGGTGAACCTCTGCCCCAGTCTCAGGTCTTTTGCAAACTCCAAGAGGTTTTCTTCCAAAATTGCCCTGTATTTGGCTCCATCCATCTTCCCATCAACTCTGACCAGCTTCCCTGTCCCTGCTGAAGAGAAGCACCCCCAGAGCATGATACTGCTACCACCATATTTGATAGTGGGGATGGTGTGTTCTGAGTGATGTGCAGTGTTAGTTTTCTGCCACACATAGTGTTTTGCATTTTGGCCAAAAAGTTCAATTTTGGTCTCATCCGACCAGAGCACCTTCTTCCACATGTTTGCTGTGTCCCCCACATGGCTTGTGGCAAACAGCAAATGGGACTTCTTATGCTTTCTGTTAACAATGGCTTTCTTCTTGTCACTTCCATAAGAGCAAACTTTGTGCAGTGCACGACTAATAGTTGTCCTATGGACAGATTCCCCCACCTGAGCTGTAGACCTCTGCAGCTCATCCAGAGTCACTATGGGTCTTTTGACTGCATTTATGATCAGCGCTACCCTTGTTCGGCCTGTGAGTTTAGGTGGACGGCCTTGTCTTGGTAGGTTTACAGTTGTGCCATACCCCTTCCATTTCTGAATGATAGCTTTAACAGTGCTCCGTGGGATGTTCAAGGCTTTGGAAATCTTTTTGTAGCCTAAGCCTGCTTTAAATTTCTCAATAACTTTATCCCTGACCTGTCTGGTGTGTTCTTTGGGCTTCATGGTGTTGTTGCTCCCAATATTCTCTTAGAGAACCTCTGAGGCCGTCACAGAGCAGCTGTATTTGTACTGACATTAGATTACACACAGGCGCACTCTATTTAGTCATTAGCACTCATCAGGCAATGTCTATGGGCAACTGACTGCGCTCAGACCAAAGGGGGCACACCGCATTTTGCAGTTATTGATTTGTAAAAAATGTTTGGAATCATGTATGATTTTCGTTCCACTTCTCACGTGTACACCACTTCGTATTGGTCTTTCACGTGGAATTCCAATAAAATTGATTCGTTTGGGGCAGTAATGTGACAAAATGTGGAAAACTTCAAGGGGGCCAAATACTTTTGCAAGCCACTGTAGCTTTTTGACTTCAGAGTGACCTCAGGTCAACCTCATTTTTTTAAGTATTATCTGGTATGGTTGTTTTAAGTATTATCTGGTATAACTAGGACACAAACTGAACATAAAGAGAACTGAACTTAAAGTGGAACTAGTCTAGTGTAACATAAAACTTAAAACCTGTTTCACGACTTTCAATTGAATATGGATTTATCCTACAAACCCTGGTCATATTACTTAGTACTAGAAGCAGCCATTCTCTATCCTGCATAATAATGTATTATCAAATTATATCAACAATCCTTTTCAAGAAAATTATATAATCACTGTAAGTTGCACACAGAAACTAAATGCTGTAAACTGATTCTTATCGTTTGCAGTGGGAGATGCAAGCACAATTTCCTGGGAGAGATCTGTGTGGCTGAGTGCACAAACGGCAAAGGCTCCCAGGAGAAAGTAAAAGTAAACGTATTAACCCTTTCAGACACTTAAGTTATGGAGCACATTCAGCACCCTTGTCAGCCTATTCATGTCACACACAATCCTAAATCTAGCAGAATGTCTGAAAACTAATTATTAAAGAAGAGCCCCATTTTACAGGACACCCAAGGTGAAAATAAACTAATGAAATAAACAATTGTATCTATCCTCCTCCTCCTAAAAACTACTTAAGATATTCCACAGTTTTATTTTATATTTAAATCTAATTTTCAAGTTTTTACCGTTTTATTGTTTTTGCTCAATGACACATTCATTGAAGTATGTCAGAGCTAAAATCTTTTGACCCTTTTTATTGCTTTCCTGCTTTCAGAAGCCATTTTCTGCTAGGAAAGTATGGAAAGGGTTTTATAGTTGGAATTTCTTATCAGTGAGGGTCACACTTTAGTCTGACTCTGTCCTGACTCAGACAGGAACTGCCACTTACATACCTGATGTTTAACTCTTTCAGGCAGAGAAAGAAAAATAAGAACACAGCATAGTTATTTGTGCGCTAGCTAGGCACTGTACATACATATGTCTATCTCATCATGTCACACGTCACCTCAGGTATCCTTTAAGATTCCCTGTTCAGTCTTCTAGCTGAAGAAATATGATGCTTATGTAGTTAGAGATTTTTCTATACTGTACTTGAAATCCCAATTGTTTGTGGCGATTTAGGCAAAAGACATTCCTGCATTCGCTTACCTGGCTGCCCATGTCGATCTTGGTGAAGCTGAAGGTGCTTAGGTGGGCATTTGCGCCCCTAACTGCCGGCTCGATGGTTTCCCTGAACAGCTTGTCTATGAACTGGCAGATGTACGGCCACATGTGTTTGACAGTCTGTGAAAAAAAACAACATTTTAAGGCTCTTAGAAACATTGACTAAAATGAACAGTGAACTATAAACATTACCATATCGAGAGTATATGGTGTTGGACAGAACCTAAGTGTGCATGTTGTTATTACTTTTGATACAGCGACGACATATTCCACAGCGCTTTATAGAGTATATATAGTCATGTCACTAGATGTCCCTCAGAGGAGCTCACAATATAATCCCTACCATAGTCAGATGTTCATCATAGTCTAGCACAGGCTTTCTCAACCAGGGTTCCCTGGAACCCCAGGGTTCCTTGAGTACTCTGCAGGGGTTCCTTGGCATTTTACCCCATCGTGGAGGAAGTATAATAGAGCACACTATAATAGGTGGTACTGTAACAAGAAGCACTAAATTGAGGGCTCAGAAGACAGTATAATGAGTGACAGTGTACTGGGGGTAGTGTAATAAACAGCCACACATACTTTTAAAGACCATGCCTCCTGCAAAATAAATGCAGGGGTTCCTCGCGACCAAAAATTTGTTTGCAGGGGTTCCTTGAGATCCAAAAGCTATTTGCAGGGTTCCTCCAGGGTAGAAAGGTTGAGAAAGGCTGGTCAAGCATCAATTTATCTGTATGTTTTTGAAATGTAGGAGAAAACTTGAGTGCCAAGAGGAAAACCTTGTAAACACTAGAAGAACGTACAAACTCCCGAGATGCTTTAGGCCTCTTTCACATCTATCAATGCGTGCAGGAGCCCTTTACCTGCATGCGTTATATGCCCTGCGGCGTGTCGTCGGTAATCTGGGGTGCGATGCAATCAGCGGCGGTAGCTATTAATTGAACCTGATGGAAAACACCGGCTCCAGGCGGATAGACTTTACACTCAGAAGATCCAGACAATGCACACAAAGGAATCCTCTAGAATTCCCTCCTCCCGATCCCATCCGGCCTGATGCCCCTCCCGCGCCTGAACCGAGGTGTGGTCCTCTCCGGTCTTTGAGGCGATTTACCACCTCTTCCCTTTATTTTCTTATTTTCAATTTGATGAGGAGGAACAATTTTAGATAGCAAACATTGAGTAAATATTAGTCCGAACATTTGTATGACGCTTTTCTCCTGTTGGACTTAATGCGCTCAAGAGCTGCAGCCACTAAGGGTGCGCTCAAGAGGCCACCCTGCAGTGTTAGGTTATCTTGCCTTATTTACTCCTCACTGAATTGGTACTGACCCTAGCCAGGATTCAAACCCTGGTCTCCAATGACAAAGGCAGAGCCCCTAACCATCACACTGTCCAGCCACTGTCCTACTTTATAAATATTGTAAAATAAATAAGCAATTTTATTTATTATTTTATTTTCCCTACAGTTCGGAACTGTAATGAAAAGGACACAATGATTAACTACCTGCGGACCGACACAGTTTAAATCTACGGCGGGCGGGTGGTACTGCGGTTCTGACCCGACGTAAACTCTACGTCCCATTGACCGCACGCCCCCGCCCGTCCCCGTCGCTCTGTCCCCGTCGCTCTCTCCCCGCCGCAATGTGATGCCCTGCCGCCTCTATGACAGCAGAGCACTGTGAGCTGGGCAGGAGCCGTTTTCATTGGCTCCTGGCCCTGTCATTCCTGTAAGCCGTTCCCATTGGCTTACATTGAGTGACAGGGTCAGGAGCCAATGAAAACGGCTCCTGACCGGCGCACAGTGCTCTGCCGTCATAGCGACGCAGAGCAGCCTGCGGCAGGAACAGATCAGCGTGACTGGCAGGAGCGACGGATTATTGCGTCGATTCATCGAGGAAGCAGCGGTTTACTGTACCAGCACCCTCTGGTCCTTAAGGTGGCAGAGGGTGCTGGTACTGAAGTGGTTAAAATTGCTTATTGTTTACAATATTCATGTATAGATTGTTTAGTCAGTGTTTGTCCATTGTCAAATCTTTCCTCTCACTAATTTACATTCTGAAATCTGTCACTGGTGGTGACAACTTTAGTTCTGCCAGGTGATCTGATCTGTGCGGAATGTTAGTTCAATGCACAGAGGGAGATATTGCTTGCTTGTCAGTTAGAAAAAGCTGTTATTTCCCACAATGCAACAAAGTTCACAGACCGCAAACTGTCAGGACTTTGGTCATGACATCACACTATGGGAGGGATTTCACCACTATGGGCATGATTCACAAAGCTTTTTCACCTGTTTTGCTCTGTGTTCACCTATCTATGGCCTCGATTCATAAAGCATTCCCGCATGCGGGAATGCAGAAAACGGCACACTTTACCGACCACACAGCAAGATCTGTATTCATAAAGGCTTTTCCGCATGAAAAGCCGACATTCGCGAGCAAAGTGATAAATCACCGCCTTGCGCGGTGATTATCACAGCAAAAGTAACAAGTGGTCAATTCATAAAGATTAGAGGTAGCGGTATGCGGACGGGTATTACCGCTACCTCTGATGTGGCGAGAAGCGTGCGGAATCCGTTGCAGTGAATGGGACAGACCTCCCAAGCAGCTGCAGAGAGAACACCGCACGGAGGGATTCCGCCTGCTTCTCCGGCTTCCGCATGTCTCCCGACAGCCTAACGCCTGCCTACAGCGGAATATCTCCGCACGCCTGTCACAACAGGCAACATTTTTATGAATTACCACCCTGAAGGCGGAAATACCGACAGCGGTGTTTCCCCGCTCGACTTTCCCCGCTCGCAGGCACTTTTATGAATCGAGGCCTATGTTACTTTTTTAACCACTTCGCATTCAGACCTTGTTTTCCCCTTATTGACCAGAGCAGTTCTTACGCTTTAGCGGTGTCCCTGTTTAATCACCAATAACTTCACCTGTACTCGTGCCACTTAAATGATCTATATATCGTTTTTTCAAGACAAACTAAGCTTTCATTGGGGGGTATTTGGTTCCTCTCTATGCATTTTAATGGGAAAAAAGGGGGAAAAAATAAAAAAAATGCATTATTTCTCAATTTTGATCAATTTCTGTTTAAAAATAAAAATTGCGATTGACAGAAAAACTGTGCCACCAGATAAAGTCGCCCCAGTATAGATATCCAGATGTGTCCCCAGTATCACCCCCCCCCCCCCCCCAGTATAGCCAGATGTGTCCCCAATATCAGCCCCCCCCCCCAGCATAGCCAGATGTGTCCCCTGTGTTTGCCACCCCCGGAATAGATTGACTGATGCACCCCCAGAAATAGTGCCCCTCTTTATAGCCAGATGTGTCCCCGGGATCAGGATTACCCCATTATAGCCAGATGTACCCCCAGGATTAGTGCTGCCCCCCATTATAGCCAAATGTGCCCCCAAGTATTACGTTATAGGCCCCCCCCCCCAGGTGCCCAGAAGTGCAAAATTTGTAACCCCCCCCCCTCCCCTTTGTTACTAAGATGTCCCCCAGTAACTTTGTATACCCCCTTTGCATATCCCCCCTCCCCCCCAAGAATCCATAGCCAGATGACCCCCCCCCCCCCCCGCCCCACCAGGCAGCCCCCTCCGTGCAGAAATAGTTAAAAAAAAAATGCACAACCAAGCAGCCTCACTCACCTTACCTCGGGGTCCTGCGACTATCCTGAAGCCTGATCCTCCAATCACCGCTCTGCAGCCAGGTCATCAAGCCGGGACCCGGGTTTCCGGCAATATGCGGATGACTGCAGAGTGGGGAACAGAGGATCGGGCTTCAGGGTAGTCGCAGGACCAAGGTAACGTGAGTGAGGCTGCTTGGTTGTGCATTTTTTTAACTATTTGTGCGCCGAGGGGGACAGATGAAGGATCGCTGCAGTTCACTACTGCAGCGATCGTTCATGGGAGGGGGGTGGACTAATTGCCCAAAAGGGAACATGTTCCCTTCCACCAATTAGTAATGCAGCTGACAGTGACGGAGGGTGCACCCGACCGTGCACAGCAGGGCTGCAACCAGGTCAGTATATCTACGTGGCTGTGGCTTGGAGGGTGCCACAGCTGACGTAGATATACTGTAGCAGTGGGGAAAGTGGTTAAGCTACCAAAGAGCAAAAATATAATATCATTAAAGGAGTCATCAGGCAAAAAAAAAAAAATGAGTCTCACTTACCTGGGGCTTCTACCAGCCCCATGCAGCCATCCTGTGCCCTCCTAGTCACTCACTGCTGCTCTGGTCTCCCTCCGTCAGCTCGTTTAGTTTTTGCCGACCTCAGGGTCGGGGGGCCGCATTGCGTACATTTTTAGGCATTCCCGCTGGTGCAGGAACATTATCGCATACATTTTTACGCGTTAAACCTCTAACACGTAAAAATGTATGCATTAATGTTCCTGCACCAGCGGGAATGCGTAAAAATGTACGCAATGCGGCCCCCCGACCCCAAAGTCGGCAAAAAACTAAACGAGCTGACGGAGGGAGACCAGAGCAGCAGTGAGTGACTACGAGAGCACAGGATGGCTGCATGGGGCTGGTAGAAGCCCCAGGTAAGTGAAACTCATTTTTTTTTTTGCCTGATGACTCCTTTAAGGTAAGAAAAGTAATACTGAAATGAAGTTAATCAGGAACAACTTACTTGGAGTGATTATTTTGCTTGTAAATCTGCTAAAAGGTTATTTTTATCAGATAGGTGATAAGTCATTTATGAGAGGTTTTGTGAATAGAGCCTAATATCAGCCATACAGTATACCCCTGATAATCTATTCAAGAACAGGTAAAGTTTCACATTGGAAAGGTGGTGTCAGCTACTGATTGGGATGGAGTTCCATCTTGGGTTAAAGCTACTCTAGGTTTTTTGTTTTTTTTTGTAATTAACAATTCTGCTGTCCTTGATGCTGTATAAATATTAATTCCACATTTTTTATGATTGGGCGTTCCCTTACATTTCTATGGTCTTGGGTGTGAATCCAGTAAAGTATACCAAATACGTACTGTATTTTTCAGACCATAAGATGCTCCTGACCATAAGACGCACCTAAGTTTAGAGGACAAAACCAGGGGAAAAAATACACACTAAACCTGGTGCATTCATGGTGAAGGGGCATCTTGTGGATTATGCCCCTTTGTACCTCATGGCCCCTTGTGTCTTCCTCTGCCCCACTTGTGTCCTCCTCTATACCCCTTTGTGTCCCCATGTCCTCCTCTATACCCCTTTGTGTCCTCCTGTGTCCTCCTCTATACCCCTTTGTGTCCCCGTGTCCTCCTCTATACCCCTTTGGGTTACCCTGTGTCCTCCTCTATACCCCTTTGTGTCCCCCTGTATCCTCCTCTATACCCCTTTGTGTCCCCTGTGTCCTCCTCTATACCCCTTTGTGTCCCCCTGTGTCCTCCTCTATACCCCTTTGTGTCCTCTGTTTTTCCCCTTGGTCCTTCTCTGCATGGGCACAGTGCAGGAAGTCCCTAACATTGCTGTGAATTGGAGGTTCATATTGGCAGGCGTTCACAAGTCAGGAACTCCCTGCATTTGGACTATAAGACTGACTTTTTCCCCACTTTTGGGGGAGAAAAGGTGAGTGCTGTAGTCCAAAAAATACAGTATATCATCCCCTGCATTCATGTGGAGTTTGTTTCTTTCCATCCTGGCTAAACCACATCAACTCAATCAGCCTAGAATATGCTAGTGAGGCATTACACTGTGAACACCTTCAGAGGCTCAGAGAGATGTAAATGGGTGTATGTACAACATAAAATGCTGTGTAACATGTTAGTGCAATATAAACAAGAGAAGCAAATACAATGTTACAACAAACTACAGAATAGGAACTGATCTCAAACAAGAGAAAACGCAACACTGGCTAGAGAAAAGTCAACAGCGTTCTTTAGAAGCTGTTTCTTTAGAATTTTTTTTTTTTTTAATGTGAGACTCTGCTGTACTAATCTTTATTTCTTATGTTAAAAGCCTGACATTCAGATAACTGGTATTTCATAAGTATGATATAAAGTTATAAACATGGAAACCGGCATACCTTGTTCAGCCATTCTGCCCTCTCTATGTCAGGGAAGTGGACCTGTAAAAGATAAAAATAGGAGTTATGAGTGTGTTAAAACAAGCAGTGTAACAAAAGAGAAAGTCTTGCTCTTCCCGTCGCCGTAAAATAAAATAATAATATTTCCACAGTCGGGTCTAATACACTCAAATCCCTTTTTAGATGTTATTGGTAGGGAAAACATAAAATGGTACCCCAGGCACAGCAGCAACTTCAGGCAGACTTGCCCATACACATCCATTTTTTTGCTGGGTCCCATGTATCTCTGTAGCCAGGGGCGGAACTACAGGGGAACCGCCCCTGCAGGAGGCCCAGAGCTGTAAGGGGACACCAACTACTACTTCACTCCCCCCAATAAAGGGATCCATCCTACAGATCAGGTGTTGTTGTGGCTACACTTGTTATGGGTGTGAAGATCATGGTGGCCACACTTGTTTCAGGACTCTTGCAAGATGGGTTACCAGGCTGTGAGGGCCACCATGTAGGCAAGGGAAAGGGTGTGAACATTGGGGGGCCCATCAAATTTCTGCTGGGGGCGGCACATGATTTCTAGTCACACCCCTGTCTGTAGCTACACCTCTTTCTCTGTGTCTGTTCCTGCTTTTTTGTTGGGAAGACCGCGTTATTTCTATTATTTGGAAACATTTAATGGATATCAAACAAGTGACAGTGCTCCAGGCTGCAAACTGAAATGTAAGCCAACAGAGGCATGCAGAGCCCCACGGGTGCTAAATACATGCCTTGAATACAAATCAGATGCAAATGATGTACTAATTCCTAATCTAAAAATTTGAATGCAGGTTGAAGCACATAAATGCAGCTAGCTAAAAAGAATACTTACGATAATTTTGTACACGAGAAATTGGCATCGCTTTCAGGCAGAGGCTGTACCCGAATTAGCTATTTGCAAAGATGTGCAGAGCTCCACAATATGGACAATATTACAAAACATGCATTAAAAACAGGTACAGCAAAGGAGGGCGTTAGGAATTAGTACATCATTTGCATCCGATTTGCATTCAAGGTATGTATTTAGCACCTGTGGGGCTCTGCATGCCTTTGTTGGCTAACATTTCAGTTTGCAGCATGGAGTGCTGTCACTTGTTTGATGTCTGTTTGAAGAAATGTGTGTACCGTTTATGATTAGCAGCACTAAGGAAATTATGTTTTTATTGTTAGACTAGCGGTAGGTCTTCCCCCTAGGGAAGTCTAGTATGGAATAATTTGTGCACATATTATTTATACTGAGGCTAACGCCCTCCTTTGCTGTGCCTGTTTTGAATGCATGTTTTGTAATATTGTCCATATTGTGAAGCTCTGCACATCTTTGCAAATAGCTAATTTGGGTACAGCCTCTGCCTGAAAGCGCTGCCAATTTCTCCTGCTGTACATTTAATGGATAACCACACTCTAAGTAATACAATTTTGTATGCTAATAATGACACACAAACACTTCAATGTATAGCTTTATCGATGTGATCAGGTTTAATGAGTGCTCATGACAAATTGTTCTAAAGATCTTAAGAACCAACCGTTTGTAATTTGTAGGTTGTTCTGTAATCCTCTTAAAATGAATTTACAAGAAGCACAGAGGTCTACTTTACAACAAGTCATAAACCTGTTACGTCTTCTCAGCAGCTTAAGCCTTTCATATTAAAAGTATCTTTAATCCATCAATAAAGGGGAGATCAGGTTAATAAAATGAGCTGAATAGACTGAATGTAAAAACATGAGAGAGGGAGAGAGAGAGAGAGAGGCTCCATATGGCACACAATGGCTCCATATCTGGGGAGGCTACATCACCACAAAGACAGACAGGTCTTGAGTTTGTACCGTCTGAGTGCCCACAGCCTGGAGATAGAGACAGGGCGGCACAGACAGACATGGAAGCCCCGGGAGGAGAGACTGTGCAGACAATGCGACCAGGAGGTCTTGGAGGATGAGGCCCACTTCCTGCTACACTGCAGCAAATACGCACCTGTGAGGACCGCCCACTTCCAGAGACTCTCCGCCCACATCCAGGATTTTACCTCCACAGATGAGGAGCGGAAACTCTACATCCTACTGGGGGAGGAGGAAACAACCGTGCAAATAGCTGCCCGATATGTCACAGCCTGCCACCAACTGAGAGGAACATGATACCACATGGACTGTATTCCCCCCCAATACCCCCCTATGGACTGTATATCCCAGTCCCCCATGCTGCCCCTTACATCATCCACACACCTATGGACTATATACCCCAACTCCCTATATCCTTCCCTATTCCCACAACCCCCCCCCCCCCATGTTAATGTTTTGTCTTGTTTTGCTTTGGCAATGCTAAATGTATTTGGTCCTGCCAATAAAGCTTTTTTGGATTTGGATTTGGAGAGAGAGACAGATTGAGTAGGGGGAATGAGAGCGAGGGAGAGAGGGGAGATAGAAAGAGTAGGGGGAATGGGAGGGAGAGACAGATTGAGTAGGGGGAATGAGAGCGAGGGAGAGAGGGGTGATAGGAACAGTAGGGGGAATGAGAGGGAGAGACAGATTGAGTAGGGGGAATGAGAGCGAGGGAGAGAGGGGAGACAGGAACAGTAGGGGAATGAGAGGGAGAGACAGATTGCGTAGGGGGAATGAGAGGGAGAGACAGATTGCGTAGGGGGAATGAGAGGGAGAGACAGATTGAGTAGGGGAATGAGAGGAGAGACAGTTGGAGTAGGGGGAATGAGAGGGAGAGACAGATTGAGTAGGGGGAATGAGAGGGAGAGAGGGGAGACAGATTGAGTAGGGGGAATGAGAGGGAGAGACAGATTGAGTAGAGGAATGAGAGGGAGAGACAGATTGAGTAGGGGGAATGAGAGGGAGAGACAGATTGAGTAGGGGGAATGAGAGGGAGAGACAGATTGAGTAGGGGGAATGAGAGGGAGAGACAGATTGAGTAGGGGGAATGAGAGGGAGAGAGGGGAGACAGATTCAGTAGGGGGAATGAGAGGGAGAGACAGATTGAGTAGGGGAATGAGAGGGAGAGACAGATTGAGTAGGGGGAATGAGAGGGAGAGAGGGGAGACAGATTGAGTAGGGGGAATGAGAGGGAGAGACAGATTGAGTAGGGGGAATGAGAGGGAGAGAGGGGAGACAGATTGAGTAGAGGAATGAGAGGGAGAGACAGATTGAGTAGGGGGAATGAGAGGGAGAGACAGATTGAGTAGGGGGAATGAGAGGGAGAGACAGACTGAGTAGGGGGAATGAGAGGGAGAGAGGGGAGACAGATTGAGTAGGGGGAATGAGAGGGAGAGACAGATTGAGTAGGGGGAATGAGAGGAGAGACAGATTGCGTAGGGGGAATGAGAGGGAGAGAAGGGAGACAGATTGAGTAGGGGGAATGAGAGGGAGAGACAGATTGAGTAGGGGGAATGAGAGGGAGAGAGGGGAGACAGATTGAGTAGAGGAATGAGAGGGAGAGACAGATTGAGTAGGGGGAATGAGAGGGAGAGACAGATTGAGTAGGGGGAATGAGAGGGAGAGACAGACTGAGTAGGGGGAATGAGAGGGAGAGAGGGGAGACAGATTGAGTAGGGGGAATGAGAGGGAGAGACAGATTGAGTAGGGGGAATGAGAGGAGAGACAGATTGCGTAGGGGGAATGAGTGGGAGAGAGGGGAGACAGATTGAGTAGGGGGAATGAGAGGGAGAGACAGATTGAGTAGGGGGAATGAGAGGGAGAGACAGATTGCGTAGGGGGAATGAGAGGGAGAGAGGGGAGACAGATTGAGTAGGGGGAATGAGAGGGAGAGACAGATTGAGTAGGGGGAATGAGAGGGAGAGACAGATTGCGTAGGGGGAATGAGAGGGAGAGAGGGGAGACAGATTGAGTAGGGGGAATGAGAGGGAGAGACAGATTGAGTAGGGGGAATGAGAGGGAGAGACAGATTGAGTAGGGGGAATGAGAGGGAGAGACAGATTGAGTAGGGGGAATGAGAGGGAGAGAGGGGAGACAGATTGAGTAGGGGGAATGAGAGGGAGAGAGGGGAGACAGATTGAGTAGGGGGAATGAGAGGGAGAGACAGACTGAGTAGGGGGAATGAGAGAGAGAGACAGATTGAGTAGGGGGAATGAGAGGGAGAGAGGGGAGACAGATTGAGTAGGGGGAATGAGAGGGAGAGACAGATTGAGTAGGGGGAATGAGAGGGAGAGACAGATTGAGCAGGGGGAATGAGAGGGAGAGACAGATTGAGTAGGGGGAATGAGAGGGAGAGACAGATTGAGTAGGGGGAATGAGAGGGAGAGAGGGGAGACAGATTGAGTAGGGGGAATGAGAGGGAGAGACAGATTGAGTAGGGGGAATGGGAGGGAGAGAGGGGAGACAGATTGAGTAGGGGGAATGAGAGGGAGAGACAGATTGAGTAGGGGAATGAGAGGGAGAGACAGATGGAGTAGGGGGAATGAGAGGGAGAGACAGATTGAGTAGGGGAATGAGAGGGAGAGACAGATTGAGTAGGGGGAATGAGAGCGAGGGAGAGACAGATTGAGTAGGGGGAATGAGAGTGAGGGAGAGAGGAGAGACAGACTGAGTAGGGGGAATGAGAGGGGAGAGACTGTAAACTAGCAATGAATCACCCGATTTTTACGCGCAACCTGGAAATGGCATTTCTGTTCACGCAGCCACACTTTGCAAATGCTTAGTTCTACTGATTCCTTAATACACTCTTGATTCTGAGCAACTGCCGGTTGAAACAATCCGCCGGGTAAAGCGGCTAAAGCTGGCCACTAACGATCCAATTTCTAGCGAAAAATTGTTCGAGCGATCAGAAATTCTGATCGGAATGGTTGTAAATCTCCATTGGTGGACACAATCAATTATGAACGAGTGAAAAAAATGTCGCCCGAATGAATTTTCGTCGAACGAAAATTTGGATTTTCTTGGTGGTCGTGATAGATAGGAAGCAATGATTGGTTAGTTGATGGTGTAGTGAACGATTTTTCGTCCGATCAGAATTTCTGATCGCTCGAACGATTTTTCGCTAGAAATTGGACCGTTTGTGGCCAGCTTAAAGTGACCAACAACTATTATTTATAGTCTATTTTAGCTGCTCACGTTCACGTTTTAAAGGACCACTTGTGAAAATCTTAAAATTTATATGTAAACATATCCAGATAAGAAGTACACTTTTTACAGAGTAAAATGAGCCATAAATTACTTTTCTCCTATGTTGCCGTCACAGTAGGTAGTGGAAATGTGGCAGAACCGACAGGTTTTGGACTCGGCCATCTCCTCATGGGGGGTTCTCAGGGTTTTCTTTATTTTCAAAAACACTTTGTGAATGGTAGTTGCTCCGTTCAACTGCCAAAAAAATGTGCAGGGAGGCTGGCCAGCATCTTTGTATAAATCTTTTTCAGGGAGTGTTTTTATAAAGAATAAAAGCCATGCTGAGAATCCCCTATGGAGAGATGGGCTGGCCCAAAACGTGTTGGTTCTGTCATATTTCTACAACCTACTGTAAGTGACAGCAACATAGGAGAAAAGCAATTTATGGCTCATTTTACTCTGGAAGACTTCTTATTTGGCCTCTCAGTGCGGGTTTAAAGCGCTTACAGTATCATCTCACTAACTGCACTCATTGCTGGCAGAATCCCTTGTACCGGCCGAGCGCAGCTCTCCAGCTGCTGGCTCTTTATCTAGGATGCTGCCGCAAGCCTAGCTTCTGACGTCAGACCTGCTACTGAAGTTACTCTCTCCTTTGTTCATCCCTTCGGCAGGCTGCCGCAAGCCTGTTCCCCGGCACAAGTGGGACACAAAGGTGATTGCTGGCAGCCCGTATTGGTACTCCAGCACCACCCAATAGGCTAGATCTTTCCAAAAATAGGGCCTTAGCCCAACCTTTATAAACATATCACAGTGTGCGCTCTTCTTCTCTTTTGTCTTTTCACACTTGTTTGTATTAGGATTACATATATTGAAAAGTTTAAGATTTTTGCGACAGTGGTCCTTTAACAATAATCGGTCAGTCAGTCATTCGTTTTGAATGACTTCCATCTGACATGTGTACAGAGGTTTAGTCATAGCAGCAGTCACGTATTGTGTTGAATTGCAATACCTGAATGCACTAGACAGCTCTGCTGTGCACATTGCCATGGTTACCAGAAGCATCAGACAGCAACCCCTAATCCAACCCTTGGGATTCTATCATGCACATGCAGGGGTTCCTACCTCTGCTCATCACATGTTCTCTGCGGCCTAGTTATAAACAGCCATAATAAAAAACCGAAAACACAGATATCCTTATTGTTTCATGTTAAATGCTTGTGGGGGCTAGAACCCACATTTTGGCGTTAGGGTATTTTTTATAGAATGTTTACATTTTGGAAATCTGTCAGGTAGATTACAAAAAACAGGACTAGGCAGAGCTTTCCCTTTAAAGATTTCACCTTTTGGGTGATGCATGTGAAGGATTTATGGCAATCTCCTACACTGCAAAAGCCAACTCAACAGTACTAATCATAAACATGTCTATATAAATGAGGACTTCAAAGGATTTCCACTTTGGGCATTTCCCCACCAGGAAACCAGCCAGAATCAATATTCAGTCGTTTCAACAGCTTCAGTGGATGCATTATGTCCTTGCATCAAAGCAGAGTGGCTCTGGTAAGGACAAATGACCAGCTATCTAACAATCTACTGTATTTTTTTGGACTATAATGCTGGGCATACACGGTTAGATAGTTCTTATCAATCGAGCCGCTGATGGCTCGATTGATAAGATCCAACCTGTCCGATCACCGCGGCGGATCGATACCGCGCCCGATCCACGCGGGCGGACAATAGAAAAAACGAAGCACTGATAAGAAGTGCCCGCAGGGACGACCGGGAATCGATCCGCGCTCACGAGCGGTGATGCGCCGGCATCAAGCAGCTGGCTCGATACCAGCGCATAAACGCACCGTGTATTTACAGCATTACACTCACTTTTTGTGTGGGTGTGTGGGTGTGTGTGTGTGGGGGGGGGGGGGGAGGGGCAGTCAATGCGTTTTATAGTGCAAATGCAGTGAGAATTCCTGACTTGTGAATGCCTACCAATACGAACCTTCAACCCGCTGCAATGTCCCTACATTGTGCCCATGCAAAGGAGGACACAGGGGATACAAAGGGGCATAGAGGACACAAGGGTGACACAAAGGGGAATACAGGAGGACACAAGGGGACAGAGAAGGACACAGGGAGACTCAAGAGGTTCAAAGGGGCATGAGAAACAAATCCACGAGATGCCCCTTCACCATGGATTTTTTTTCCCACCAGGTTTAGTATATATTTCTTGCCCTGGTTTTTGTCCTCTAAACCTAGGTGCGTCTTGTGGTCAGGAGTGTCTTATAGTCTGTAAAAATACATGATCTATGAGGCACAAATGGCTGCTGGATGAACTCTTCCATGTTTCATATGACTGTATCAAAGCTTTGCCATTTAGAGCTGCCAGATGTGAAAACAAAATCTCCAGCCTCGTGGGGGACTGCAAAAGGCGCAGACCAGGATCACCTTTCTAGGCAGATTCACAGGACCTGGTGAATGTCTAGGGGAGAGGCTTCGATAAACGCTGACCCTGTGCCTTACCTCACCAATAACGGGGCGAGTCAAATAATTTGGGGTTGCGGCCCAATCATTGATTTAGGCACCTCCATAGACTGCAATGTAAATGTGTGCCTATGGTGCGCATCGTGATTAACCTGGCTGCCAGAGATTGGCTTATACCTAGCTGAACTCTCGCTATTGGCGCATTTGGTGTAAAGAATTGGTGCCGTGGTTTATCGCTGTATTTCATTGCTAAGGAAGACGTTGCCAGTGCCAGGGGACACTTCAACACTCAGCAGATTTCCACTAAGAATAACCACAAGCAGGTGTTTAAGGCAAAAAGAATCAGAGGTGTGCATGAACACCAGTGTTCTCCCCAGGCTGTTTTAGCAGAGTGCTCCACCCGACTAATTTTGGTAAGCACCCGGTTGTCATCTGCTTGGCGCCTCATCCTCCTCCTACACTGTAAGCAGAGTTGCCCCCCCGAGCATTCCCCCCGTCGCGCCCCACCCAGCGTCTTTTTCATGCGACCAGGCTGGAATACATTTCTGGGGAGAACATTGAACACAATCATGAAAAATCTTAAAATTTAAAATACATATAAACACATATCGCCAAAATTTCATGCCACAAAACCGCAATCCTAATTTGCATTTTGCGATCCGAGTGTGAACCAGCCCTGACAGACAGTGCATTCACTGCCTTCAGCTGCCCGTATGTAAGAGCCCTTAGCATTGTTCATTGTTATTACATACTAAATTATGTAATAGATCCAGTGGAACATTTTTCTTGCGCACTGTGACTTGACCTGCTGCACTCACTCCTTTGTTCCTACTGATTCTGAACACGTCCCATGATCGCATAGAAACAAGGAGTATGGAATGTACAGATAGCTTCAGAACGGCACTTCTCTGGCTGCTGGGGGGATTCTCTCCATGTTAAATCCAACTCCAGGAAAAGTTATAGTTCAGTGTCAATAAAGAGGAAATGGCCTGCTGCTCTGATTCACTTATAGGAAGAGGAGCTTCATGGTCAGAAATACGCAAAACATGAAGCAGTACCTTGCCTCAACCCATAGCAGGAAAAGGAACCGCATTCCCATCTCTGATATTATTATTTAGTATTTATATAGTGCAGACCTCTCCCACAGTGCTTTACAGAGTACATAGTCATGCCACTGACTGTCCTCAGAGGAGCTCACAGTCTAATCCTGCCATAGTCACAGGCTAATGTCCTACCATATTATTATGTATTTACATAGCACGGACATCTTCTGCAGCACTTTACAAAGTACATAGTCATGCCACTGACTGTCCTCAGAGGAGCTCACAGTCTAATCCTACCATAGTCACAGGCTAATGTCCTACCATATTATTATGTATTTACCTAGCACGGACATCTTCTGCAGCACTTTACAAAGTACATAGTCATGTCCCTGGCTGTCCTCGAGGAGCTCACAATCTAATCCTTACTATAGTCATTAAAAATACAGTACATGCGGGTTCTATATACAGGTATTTGCAACTGTTAAATAGAGATGCAAATGGTCAATGAGATGCAAGTAGTTCTGTCTTGCATGCAAATTCCATGGAAACTCTGCAGCTTGGAACCAGGCCAATCAAATACACTTCCTGCTGAATAGGACTGGCCCATTTCCAAGCTGCATACATTGTGCATGACATTTGCATACAAGACAGAAATTGTTTCTCATTGGCTAACTTTAATGTTAAATAGGAATGCTCCAGTAAAGCTATAACAACTGTTCATGACTATTTTGGGTGACAGTCTAGTAGTGTATGTACAGGTATCCCCCAACTCTAGTAGCCAGCCCTTCAGCAATCCACAATTTCTACATGGTTGGCTGCTACTGTAGTTCCTGCATGTCAATTCCCCCATTGCTTGTCTACCCCTCTACCCTCGCCACAGAACAGAAAAGGCTGCTTCCCAGAGAAAAGAACAGTACAACTAGACACGGATTACAGGTAAACGGTCACCTGAAGCCATCTTGAAAGTCTCCCTAAGTCAGCGCTGGGCAAACTACGGCCCACGGGCCGTATCTGGCCCGCAGGTGCTGTAAAAGTGGCCCACCATTGTCAGCCAGCGTGTAATACATTGGCACGTCCTGACGGCATATCAAATGAAGCCCTGTTGCCATGGAGATGCGCCGCTGGAAGCGGCGATCAGGTGAGTACGACTCGGCAGGGAGGGAGGAGGGAAAGTATTTTAGGAATGCGGCACGTGGTCCACAGCATGTAGCTCAGGCTGCGTAAACTTTGCCCAGCTCCAAGTGTACATAGCTACACAACCGAACTCAGAACTTCCTCTCTGCTCTAAAAAGATCAGCCACAGCATAATAACCTTTATGGAAAGAAAGACATCTCTTTTACTTGGTTTCACTTTTGCATAAGGTATTGAAAGGGTTAAGCCTCAGTGTTTATAATATGGAGAGCTGCCTTGGCAGAACTCTCCTGCAGTCTAATCACAGTTGCTGATAACAACTAATTAGACATGTTAAGCTGCCTAAACAAATACAGAACAAAGAAGTGAATTATTTTAACAACTATATGTGGAATAAAGACTTCTCCTTGTGTGCTGTGCAAGAGGGTCCAGGTTAAGGTGTCTCCAGCGGAGCTTTGGCAAGGACGCAAGTATGATTTTTTTTTTTAAACGGCTCAGACTTTTCTTTTCAGCTCCTCCCACAAATGCTCAATCGGAAGCTCAGGGCCAAAGAAAAAGTGATTTATAGGAGCAGCCCTCCTTCCATTGCTCTGGTCTCAACGCTCATGAGCCTATAGTAGAGAATTCCTGTGGTAAATGGAAGTCAGCATGGACACTGACTGCTCTGCAGCTACACAGCACATGCCCTGTGTGTACTGACACAAGAAGCAGCATGCAGCTTGCATACATGACAACTTCCTCCTCTACTTCCTCAGTAAAACTTATAGGAGTTTTCCCATTTCACCTGCAGAGCCATTGAGACTAAATCTACGCAATTCGTACATAGACTAGTGCGGCGTGCGAAAAAATGCTGCAAGATGTCAGCTTTTTTTTACCACAGTAGAATGCAAACAAAAATTTGCATTCAATGGATTGGAAACGAGCCCATATACTTATTTGCATGCAGTTTTGGTATGTGAAAATGCAGAAAGTCACAAGTAGAGGAAACAGGCCCTAAGGGTTTCAGTATGCTACAGTAACTCCTCTGTGGAATCACACCAGGCAGGATGGCTTGCTCTTGTCACAGACATCATTAAACCCTCAGCACAAATGACACTAAGATTACTAACTGCCCTTTCTTGGGAAACTTAGGTAGGCTGCCATATTTATTTGCTTATAAAGAAGAAGACAAATGGCTCTTTACTGCAAGCCGCGAGTGCACAGCTAGTCTTCGTAAGTACGGTACTCGGAGCCCCGAAGGTGCAGCCAGAAGGAGACTTGCATGAAGGCCTGAAGAGGGAACAAAGATCGAGAAGGCTTGCCTGCTCTGGGTGGTTACTGGAATGCTTTAGGCCAGCTCCTGATTTTTGCTGCATCCCACTGCAACACAAATAATGACAAACATATGACCTTGCGGCAGAGTGCGCCCGACAGGGTCATATGCATAGCACCGCCCCACCCACTCAGTGATGTACTTCCTGCTAAACAGGAAGTATGTCACTGGGATTCCTGTATGTCTGGGCATGTGCGCCGCATCCCGCTCCATCGTTCACATTTACTGCGTTGCCCATTAACTTCCACTGCCCCAAGCATCATGCGTTAAAGAGTAACTGAAGAGAAAATAACAAGGAATAAAATGTGTTTGCTCATTCTTAGGTTTGCTCATTGTTTGTCCACTGTAAAAGGTTTCCTCTCCTTGATTTACTTGATTTGCTTGGCAGTTGGAAAAAGTTGTTATTTCCCACAATACAACAAGATTCACAGATGGCAAACTGTCAGGACCATGCTCTTGACATCACACTGTGAGAGGCGTTTCCCCACAATATCAGTCATACAGATGATCTATTTGAGAAAAGGTAAAGACTTCTCATGGTAAAGGGGGTATTGACTACTAATTGGGTTGAAGTTCAATCCTGAGATAAAGTTCCTCTTTAAATGCTGTGCTTGTGGTAACGTGCTGCAGGCTGTGCGTCTGACTGCAGCGGGATGAACACTTCCGGTGCAAAGCGATGCGGTGAGTGTAAAAGGCCCCATTGACTTGCATTGCCATGTAAAAGGGCAGTGTTCTCCCCAGGCTCTTTTAGCCGGGTGCTCCACCCGGCTAGATTTTGTGACCACCCGGCTGTCATCGGCTCACCTCCTCACTCCCTCCTATGCTGTAAGCACAGTTGCCCTGCATTTTCAACTCTCCCCACCCGGCTACTTTTTCATGCCAATTAAGTAGAAAGGTACAGAGCGGCACACTTGTCCTTGTAGTCCTCCGGGTGCATGACCTTGGGCGCTAAGCAACACCCCAACGTATTCAAAGTAGTAGAGATGATAGGTCAGCACACCAGCTTCTCAACGAGCATAGTTTATTTCCAGATCACATGTCAACACAAAGTTAACAATTGTTTCGGGGCCACTCAGGGTCCCCTTCCTCAGAACAGTGCAGACAAACAGTGTCACAAGTAATGCACCAAACATAAATACACACCAAGTGCTAATCAGTAACACCCCTGGTAATAGGAAACACCCCTTTCAATTGGATATAAACATTTCCTGATTATGCCATCTAAAATGAATCAAGGCACAAATCAACTATATACGGAGTAAATACAGCATCTGTTGGTGAAAGTAATCATGTATACTGTAATGCCTCAATTCTATACCCATATATAGCACCAACATTAGTTGGTATTTCACTGTCACTCACCCACAAGTTTAAATCCATTGGTGCAGGAGAACCGCGCTGCGACACCCCATTCCGCCGCTATATCCGTTAGACTCCGTACAGGCAATGGTTACCATGGTAACCTATTACCCAGAAGCCAATCCGCGTACCTAGCCAATCACAGCACACCAATCAGAGCTCGGTGCGATGCGCGCGCAACTCCGACGTCAATCAGCGTCATGCGCACCTGCATGGTCACCAGCGTGTGCCGCCGTGGCCATGGCAACGCATGACGCCTAAAGACACCGCCCCTCGCTCCATGGTAACCCAACAATATGGTCACCAGCGAATGTAACCGTGACCACAGCAACGTGCGGCGCCCGAAAGCTCCGCCCATCACTCCATGGTAACGCGGAATGCTAAGCGACCCTGCAAGGGAGATTGGAAGAAACCTCCAATCTCCCTGCATCTAGGGCTCCGCGCTCTATGGGCAACTGGGATGCAAATCCACAGCTGCCAAGGCCCATAAAGGGCTCACCCTGAGATGGTGATGTGCAACAAAGTAAGTTACACACCACCCATCCCGTTACTCTCCTGTACAATGGATACAATAAAAATCAGTGGGAAAGATGGCATTGACAACCAATGTCCTGATACCCATATCGAAAGGAAAGGAAAAGAAAGAAAAAGGAAGAAAAAAGAAGAAAAAAAGGAAGAGAAAAAAGGGACAAAATAAGTGTAAAGGGGGTGAGGGTAAGGACAACAGAAAATAAGGGGAGAAGAAAATTCAGGGGTACATTAATAAAAACGTGCAGTTGTTACCACATATTAAGATATATTGAGATAACAGTGAAAAGCATTACCGCATAAATTAAAAAACATTTATACTGTTAGATAATACAGAAGTACACATGTTTATCTATCATCAAGGTAGCAGGAAAAAGAGTTATATTGGTTAAGACCTCTAGGGGCCACCGTGTCCAATATATGTATCCAATATGCTTCCTTTTGTAATAATAGTTTATCCCGATTTCCACCTCTCCTCGGTTTTTTGACTTGATCGATGACCAGACCCCTCAGCTCACTAACCCGGTGACCCATTTGAACAAAATGTGCTGCCACTGGTTTAGAAAGATCCAGCGGTTTGCCTTCACGTGAGGCTTCAATCGCTAACCGTACGTCACTCCTATGTTTCTGGAACCTAACTTTAAAGGCACCAGTCGTTTTTCCAACATATCCAGATCCACATGGACATTTCAATAAATAGACGCAATATTCAGTGTTGCAATTATAATACTCTCTAATCAAGAATTTCTTACCCGTAGTGGGGTGCACAAAGTGGGTACCTGCAATCAAAGAATTACAAACATTACAGTTATAGCATCTATAACACCCTCTTTTTTCAGAAAAAACGAAAGGCTGCTTGATGTATTTATCATATGGGTCAGCTTGTACTAAAGTATCTCTAAGGCTCCTACTGGATCTGTACGAGAAGAGCGGTTTCTCTTTAAGTATGGGATTCAAGTTTTTATCTGATTGTAAAATCGAAATATTCTTTTCAACGGATTTCTTAACAACCATAGACATGGCATTATGTTCTTGCACAAACGGAATGGACGGTTTATTTTTCTTGGGTTCTCTACCCTCAAAGATACTGCGTGCCTTCACAATGGCCTCTTTCAATATCCTCTCAGGGTATCCTCGTTCCATGAATCTCATATTCATTATATTAATCTCAGTTTCAACTTCCTTAGTGTCAGTGCAAATCCTCAGTACTCTCAAGAATTGAGATACTGGTAGTCCGTTCATCAGATGACTTGGATGGGCACTGTTATACAATAACAGTGTATTTCTGTCAGTGGGTTTTCTGTATAGTGTGGTACTAAGCCCCATGGTTGTCTTACTCACCAGTACATCCAAGAACGGTACTGAGTTGTCCGAGATCTCTGCATTGAAGACGATACCCTGAAACAATGAGTTTAGGAATCCAATAAACGTTGTTAAAGTGTCCCTGCTGCCCCTCCATATCAGAAACACGTCGTCAATGAATCTAGTCCACACAAAAACGTGTTCAAGATACATTGACGATCGGAAGATGAATTCCTCCTCCAAGTACCCAACAAACAAATTAGCATAGGCAGGAGCGGCCGAACTGCCCATAGCCGTCCCCTTGCACTGTCTGTACCATATATGTTCAAATTTAAAGCAATTGCTTGTCAATATGAGTTCCATGCCTGCTAAGATAAATTCAGATGGCAACAGTTCATTTGATTGTTTTAACAAAAAGTGTCTTACCGCTTTTAGGCCTTCGTTGTTAGGAATGGATGTATATAGAGATCCTATGTCCATAGTGCATAGTAATGTTCCCTGCAAATCGATAGTAAGTCCATTCAACTTGGTAAGGAAATGTTGTGTGTCCTTCAAGTAGGCCGGTAGTGATTGCACTATTGGTTGAAGATGGAAATCAATGAACTGGGCAATGGGTTGGGTCACCGAGTTAGTTCCAGAGACAATAGGGCGATATTTCAACGGGGAAGTACCTTTATGTACTTTGGGAAGGCCATACAGTACCGGTCTCTGAGGGTAATCCAAGAGCATAAAGTCCATTTCCTTCTCTGTAATCCATTTATTCGCTAATGCCAGTCTGAGGAGCTCCTTGAGTTTTCCACAAATGGACAATGTAGGGTCACCTTGGATCTCACTGTAGCTGGTCCGGTCACTCAACATGTCTTTCATCCCCTTACTGTACTCAGAGTACTCCAGCACCACAATTGCTCCCCCCTTATCAGCTGGCTTTATAATTATGTTTTTATTCTTTTGTAATGTTGATATAGCAGTCCTTTCGTTACGTGTAAGATTGTATTTCATTGGTTTCCTCTCTTTCTCCTTCAAGACATCATAGCGGACTGTTTTGATAAAGCTCTCGATGCTGGGGAAGGGTCCTGGTGGAACAAAGGTGCTTTTCAGTTTAAAAGCGGGGATTCGTGAGGTCATCTCGGTACTTGGTTTAGTGAAAAAGAATTGTTTCAATTTCAATGATCTTTCATATTTAAATAAATCAACTTCAAAGCTAAAAGCATCAAACCTGGATGATGGACAGAAGGATAGTCCTTTCGATAATACCGCCATTTCGTGTTTATTTAAAGCATAGTTACTCAGATTTATAATTGGGGATGTTGGTTCAGACTCCGTGTGTATGGTCGTTGTGGTTGTTGTTGTGGTTGGCGGGGTGTTTTTCCTTTTGGAGCGACCCCTCCTGAGTCGTCTCCTCCTCGGCCCCCTTGAAAACCCGATGCTCCCTGCGCGTCACTATCTGATGTAGGATTTTCCGTATGGACATCAGAGTCAGGGTCATTACCTGGTTGTGGTCTTGGTGTCGGTTTAGGTTTACCACCTCTTGGTTTGGGCCAACGCCTTGGTGGTCCCCGTTTTTGACCTACTCCCACAATCCACGGATATATACGTCCTTCTTGATGATCTTGACAGATCTGTCTATATTTACTTTTTCATGCCACCCGGCTACTTTTTCATGCCACCCGGCTGGAAAAAAATTCTGGGGAGAACACTGTAGGGGCCTGAATGTTGTGACTGACTAGTGTATAATATAGTACAATGCATAGCATCCTTTCAAATAAATAATTCAGTGTGATGATTATTGTATATAAATCTCTCTCTTATTATAGCTTTGTAGTGCTATGTAGACTTTGCTGCTTTGTCTATTAACCATTTCAGCCCGTGGGTATTTTTCACCTTATGGACGAGAGGAATTTTCACATTTCAGCGCTCCTCCCTTTAATTCCCCAATAACTTTATCACTACTTATCACAAAGAAATGATCTATACCTTGTTTTTCCCACCACCAATTAGGCTAATTTTTACCCCATAAATTTATAATAATATTGTGCCCTCTTGACATACATTTTTTTTTAATTCCCTAAAGTCAGTAGGTGTAATTCTACTATTTGGCCACAAGAAATCCCCGTTGACCAAATCCTATTAGCGTATAAGTACGCTACATAGGAAACAATGTGTTGCTACATTATAACTAGGGAAGTGATGCAGGCTTCAATGGAAGCCTGTGATCACCGTGGCCTGCAGGGAAATTAATGAATGGTAACTTTGTTCCCATTCATAAATCTAACGATCGGCAGCGGAAATCGATGGCGGAAGGAAGCGCGGCGGCTCTATTTAAGAATAAACACTGTTTTTGAACAAAAACAGTGTTTATTCTCAGCGGGCATGTAGGGATTGGCACAGGGGACTTTTGTCCACTGCAGCCAATCCCCCCTGCTACCAGCAACAACGCGATTGGGGGCAATTGCCCGCTCCATCGCCTGTAAAGCACCCCAAACTGCAGGGATTGGACTAGCGCGTCCCTGTGGACATGAGGATCACGTCCGCGCGGCATAAATGGTGAAAGCAGGAGGGACAGCCATACTACCCCAGGGGGAAAAAAAACACAAGTTAATACTAGCTCTGCTTACGTATTGTACTGTCCACATTTTGATTTATGTGTATTTTTTATAGTAAATAAAGAGAAAACTGTTCCTGGCATTTTCTATTTTGACTTCTTCTGACTGGAGCCAATCCTGATGTCATTTCCTCCCTTACGCTTTTTTTATTCGCTTAGAAACTTCACGGTCATATCTAGCTTGCTTTGTAAACATGTGAGCACAGCATAAATCGTAATTCAGCAGCTTCACACTGAACTGCCCTCAGCTAATCAGTGAGGAGCAGTGAGTGTGGGAGGGAAGATGACAAGCTTCCTTCTCATTGGCAATGTACCAAATAGAGCCAGTCTGACTTAGATAAGATTTATTACAGCAGAAACATTTCTGATTAGGATTGGAGTGCTTGCAATACAGGGTTAGGTCACAGGCTGTATAATATACACAGAGCAGTGGATAATCCTGCTTTAAAACATTAATAAAATGTATACCTGTGGGTCATTTGTACTACTCTTGCTTGCTCACAGAAACAGTTTGTATTACTATACAGTACAGTGTATGGTTTCATTTTGCAACATCATGTAAGACGACAGTGATATACAGATGAATAGTAATAAAGAATGCAAAAGTCCTGCAATAACGGTCATAACTTCCTCATCTCTGGCCTGCGTTCAGCCTGTACAGCCTTTGTGACCTCACATGCGGGGTTAGGCCGATGCACATCACACTGAGGTTTCCTACTCACACTCTATGCATGGTGAGAAGTAATCTAAAAACCCGCTGCCACACCCAGACAGCTCGCAGAGCCAGTCTGTTTCCTTTCTGTGAGTCATACCATTGCTACACCTCAGCCTGGCCCAGCAGCCAGGTCTCCTAGCACACAATTATTGTCAACACAGCAGCCTGCAGCAGGGCCCTCAGTGTGCCTCACACATGTAACATCCATGTTGTAGTGGTAGCCAAGGAGAGGGCTGGAAAAGTGAAGGGTTTGCAGAGCAGCGTGAGGGAAAACAACCACTGCTATTGTTAACGGTCAGTGGAAAAAGATTATTTGAACGACTACAAGTAGTCAGAGAAGGTGATCACTCCATCTGTAACCAAGAGAAAAGCACATAGATTTGAAAGCTTCCTCCAATTGCTATACCCTCTCCCCCCCCCCCCCTTCCTTTTGCATATAAGCAGTGCTAGAAGCATTTGGCTGCTCCTCTGTTTCTTCTTCACAGACGTAACCTCATGGGCTTGGTGGAGTCAGGCACACGTTTATGGGACAACTGGCAGATAGCCTGGGAATAATGAAGTGATCCCTGACTCTCCCAAGTCTGCTGGTTTCCTAATGCCCACTCTAGGTTTGTTTTTCCTGCCATAAATCTCTCTCTCCCTACCCCTCCCACTAATCTTGCAATTTAAAGGGAACCTGAACTGAGTAAAATTGTTAAAAAAAAAAAAAAAAAAAGAAAGAAAGATCTAGTAAGAACTGGAAGTCTTAGGGCCCTTTTCCACTATATCAGTTGCTGTCAGTTATAACTGAAAGGACAACTGATGTGCAAGGTACTGTCAATGTTTCCCTACGGCTAAAGCGGGCAGTATTACAGGTTAGAGTGCTGACTGGGAAGAATTCCTTAGATCACAGTGGACAAATAGGAAGAGGAAAGAGAGTTTGATGAGAGGACTATGTGGGAGGGAAGTTTGAGGCGTGTATGTGCGGCCCTTCCACGTGCCCGTCTCGATCAAATGCCTGTCGCCGTAAGCACATTTCTCGAAAATAATAAACCGTGCATGCGCAGAATGCTCACAGCGACGGACATGTGATCGAGACAGGCATGTGGACAGGCAGTGCATGCACACAACTTGTGGTCGGGTCACGCAGTTAACGGAACCACCAGTGGAAGATAGGAGGGGACTGAAGGGACCTCACGGGTTACCGGTGGGCTGGTGGAGGCCCCAGGTAAGTTCAGTATTGCTTTTTTTTTTCTAGGTCTGTTCAGTGTCCTTTTAAGTATAAGATTTTATTGTTGTTCTGATTTTTTTTAAAATAAGGAAAAAGTGTCCATAATTCGAATAAAAGAATGTGGCAGTTGTGGTCATGTGAAGGCGACTGTTTAAAGCAAGGTTTAGCTATTTTTGCACGTAAAAAACAAACAAACAACCTTCTAAACCAGTTACCAAACTGGTAGAAGGGAGATATGTAAAAATACAGTAATTATAGTGCCATAAATGGACAGTTCAGCTTTCTATGTGGCTAGGCTGAGATCCCAAAGTCTATTCTAGTTAATGTTTTCACCACACAAAAAAAGCAAAGGAGACAAAGTGCAGTACCCCATACTACACAAAGATGTAGCATTACTTTTACTTTATTCTCAGTATGTGCTGAAGTACAGATATCAGTTGCACAGGAATGATAAGCAGGCAAGGCAAACATGAATGAAAACGCCTGAATGAACAGGAAAGGAAAACTAGAAGCAGCAGGAAGATGTGATTCCAATATATTTCAGACATGAATCAGCACACACTGAAGCCGATTTACTGTCAGTATAAGAAAAGGGTTATTCTGTATATGTGGAGGGTGACATTATAAAATGGAGTATATTTCTATTTTAGGCTCCCACATTAAGCACTTTAAGGAAAAACATAGGGATAAATGTATTTGGGTAGCTGGGACTCTGCAGGAAACAATATCCGTACATAAGCATAATTAATGAGGTATTAACGTTAATTACAGAGGTAACCCTGAGGCCCCATTATACAACTAAAATCTATGAACACTTTTTGAATTTTATGAAGAGCTT
Source organism: Hyperolius riggenbachi (assembly GCF_040937935.1). Lineage (NCBI taxonomy): Eukaryota > Metazoa > Chordata > Amphibia > Anura > Hyperoliidae > Hyperolius > Hyperolius riggenbachi. The sequence continues at coordinate 69,103,632 of NC_090650.1, read as the reverse complement.
GAAAAGGCCTCACGGTGCTCTACAGATCACTCAGCTGTGTTATAATGTCACTAAGTCAATACAAGGAGAATATCATTCAGAGTACAAATATTTCAACAGCTCTTGCATCAACACGAAGCGATTAGGCAATGCTAACAAGAGCAGCTCCAAGTCCAAGTGGACAATTTCTGTTTCAGCAAAAACTGCAAATAAATAATCAAGCCAGATTTATAAAGTTCTCCTAGGTACATGTAAGGCGTGAATACTAATAATTGGTTGATACTGCACTTCACAATAATACTGTGACACCTTTCATCCGCTTACCCGGGTGCGTATCGGTTTAGTTGCACTCTTACTTATGAGATGACCACACAGCAGTGTTCTCCCCATTATTTTTTCCAGCAGACTGGCATGAAAAAGTAGCCAGGTGGGGCGGGATGAGAGAATGCTGGACTGGCGCTTCTCTGCACAATTCTGCTTACAGCATATGAGGGGGTGATCTGATGACAGCCGGGTGTTTACCAAAACAAGCCGGGTGGAGCACCCGGCTAAAAGAGCCTGGGGAGAACACTGAGACAGCACTAAAAGGCTACTTGTCGACTCGTGGTGCATATGCGCAGAGCACTCCCGGCCACAGAAGCACGATCAATGACGCGCCGCTGGGCCTAGCGCTTGCATACTGCTGCCGACTCGGAAGCAGATTCTCCTGGCTTTTAGGAGAGAACAGAGGTGAGGGTTCTAACGATCTTGTGCAGAGCTTGTGGCGCCACATGGCAGGACTGTGCTGTGGCGGCGGTGACGGTTATGCTACATGAAATACTGCACTATGTTATGATTTACCTCCTTTTATTCAGCGGAAAGCTGGACATGCGGAAATGGTGAAGATAACATACAGTGGGTGCAGAAGTCAGATTGGACTGTTTGGAGGATAAGCATTGACTATTCTTATTTTTACCAAGAGACTGATGCATGTACTATAGGGATTAACTGGTGAGCGCCAACACATTTTTCCAAATACCCTAAATAAAAAAAATATACATTTTTAATAGCCTTCAACCCCGCTGCCCCTACTCACAGACATATGTACTGGCCAAATGACTAGCACACTGCTGACTGAAGGACGGAACAATGCAAGTGTTTACCACCTCTGAAGCAGTCAGCATGTACTTAAAGAAAACCTGAACTGAAAATTAAAAGTCAAAATAACCATACACGAGTCATACTTACCTGCTGCGTAGTCTACTCATCAATCTCTTACCTCTCTCCTGTGTCCTGTTTGTCCACTGTGATCAATGGAATTCTCGTCCTCCATTTTGAAAATGGCAATTACCCCATAACCGCTTCCTGGTCAGCACACAGTTAAACTGTAATATCGCCCACTTGAGCCATAGGGAAACATGGACCCATCAGTTCTCCTCTCAGCTGTAACTGACAGCAACTGATATATAACTGACAGCAACTGATATATAACTGACAGCAACTGATATATTTCAGTTCTGACACAATGTTGTCAGAACTGGAAGGGATCATTGTCAGAAGAAAATGGGGAGCTTCTGAGAGGAACTGATGGCAAGGTAACTATGTAATGTTCATTTGAAGT